>NW_025776557.1:0-71103 GCF_021130785.1 Homalodisca vitripennis
ATCATATATGATACAACATATTTTTAGGCAGAAGTACAACAAAATAACATATTTTACACACACTATAGGTATGTGGAAAATCTTAACAGTGGCCGAGAAGTCAGAACGTTGTTATTAGGTTTGGGGATTTGAAGTTCGCAGTTAAGAGACATAGCGTGAGACATAAGTAAATCAGTATTATTTATATTGACTTCCTCCCACTCTTTTATTTGTAATTTGTCTTAGATAAAGAATGTAGCACATGGCCATTGGCCAAAAAAGACAAGCAGAATATAGGGTTTACAACAACGAATAATCCAGTACCACTACCTTTTTCCCAAATTAGGTTTTATATAGTGTATTTTTCTACATTCAGATTTGGCATAACTCTTGTTACCTTGATATAATTTGCATAACGGACCCGTTTTTCTTCCTACTCACTAATTATTTGGAATAACAGAATTCAAAATAGGTTAAAGTTATGTTGCACGTTGCGATATCTTCGATAACCTCACTCTATTAAATATAGGACTGCTATTTTAACATTATTTTGTGTATTAATTGTTATTTTTTACAAATAAATTTTATTGGGACAGATGACTTCCTGTTGAGTAAGTAATTATTAGATGCGTTATAAAGCTACGAATACTGGATACAATATGTATATCTGTATATGTGTATGTTCTGAAACAATGGATTTTTCATGTGGGGTGATGTATTGGAGCTTTAGTCGTAGGTTTGAAAAAGATTACGCCATATACGTAGAATTAAGCATCAGTGATCCATTTCTTTGCATTGAAAGCCTCGTTAAAGTACACTATATCCAGATAACTACATTCGTGAATAATATCTCACAAAATACTGTATAATATACTAACTCAATAAATGTCCTATTTGTAGTCACATTGCATAAATATGTGGACATTAATTAAATAAATAAAAATCGTTTGGAAGTGCCAATCATCTTTTATACTTACTGGTTGCATCGTCCAGTATTTAATTTATATTAAAACATTTTAAATAAATTATCAAGTTACAAGTGTTACGGTTTTTGTGTATAGACATGTACGTGTGTATATGTGTTTGGTCGTGCGTGTGAGTTGAAACGCCGCCATATATTACTCTTGTGTCAATGTGTTCCCCAGTAGATATAAAATCCATACAATCAAACCTCTCAAAAGCACTGGCTGTGTGACTTATATGTTCACTGACCAATGCCACCGGTAAAATATGCCCGCATCAAGAATTATTTTTACGTAGATTCTTAACTTTTTAATAATTTTCTGATTTCTTCACATTTAAACTATTTTATATAATATAAAGGTAACACCCCACATGTTTATGTATATTCCAAAAAAATAAATATTTAAATATTCGTAACAGTTATATAAGTAATATAAAGACAAGACAGAATTTAATATGGAGCATAAAATTGCTTTGTACTAAATTTCATAAAATAATAGTTAATTACCCTTTTAATTAAAGTATATTTAGTACTTCACTCTTTTATTTAGGATTTAATTACAATAAATGAATAAAAGTTAACAATTAAATTTCATTTTTAACGAACATATTTATTTACGTAAAATCGATAGAAAGCGTTACATTTAATTATTTGCTGTCTAATAAAAACATTACGTTTACTTTAAAAACTAAATATATGTTGTAAATAAACCTCTTACTGCTATTACCAAAACATGCAATAATAAAAATGGGTAATAACAAAGAACTTACGAAAGTATACCAGCGAAAAAGGATTTTTATGAATAAACACTGCTAAAACATATTATCTCCAATTTACTCAGTTTGTAGGCGAGTAGATATTTTTTTAAACGATTATATTACAAAGATAAAAGTGTATTATTCGGTGCTCTAGAAAATATTAATATGTTTTTATTATAACCTCCATTATTTTAAACTATATTTTAAAAATATATTTAAATATATTATAACAAAATATTTTCACGTGTTGTTTGTTTTGGATAAAAGTAGTTAAATGAATCCTGCTGTTATATTAACAAAATTAAGTATAATTATATGATATGGCAACATTGTATCACACAAGTTAGAGTACAAAATGAGCTACAGAGATGTAATTTTTAATACAACATCAGCGAAGTCGTAACATGTAGCGTTACGTATTGCTACGTGTTTTAGGAGAAATTTTATCATTCTACAGTCAGTAATTGAGGGTTCTCACAAATTTTAGTTTTAAAATAATTTAAAGTGGTATAGTTTAAAAATATGAACTATCCAAATATAGTAAAAATATAAAAGATGTATTAATTTGTAAGTATTTATTTGCTTTTTATAATAGGAATTATGATTTCTCAAGCAAATTAAACTGACATTATATTGCCATATATTAGGCTCCACAACGTAACAGAATTGCGAGTTGGAACCTTAATAAATAAAATAGGATTCCTTTACATTTCGGGGATGAGGAGGCCTGAGTGTGGAATGTGTAGGCGAGCTGATTGCTCCATTCAACCCGATATGAATGAGATTGTCGAGCTCTCTTTGGAATTCGAATGGTATATTTAGAACAAGTTGTTTTATCGAGCTTCTGTCAATATGGAAAGTTCATGTTGCGATATTCAACAATTTGCATCTTCAATTCAGGCATGACTGATAAGTGTTTTGTACTGCATTTGACGGTGAAAAACTTTAACGAAATAAAGATAATTGTAAATTTTTATGTTAGAAATACGTATAATTGATAAGAATTAAAATTTAAATCAAATAAAAATCTTTAATTATAAATGTAGGTTTACCACACCTTACTTGTAATACTTTTCTTGTATTTTTCTATAAATACTACAGATGTGTTAATGTTTAAAATTATCACACACACACACACACACACACACACACCACACACACACACACACACACACACCACACACACACACACAAATTTATATACATATATATATATATATATATATATATATATATATATATATATATATATATATATATATATAAAAACACGTACGAAGAAACGTACTTTTTTGTGTAAATTTTAGAATGTAAAATTGGCCAATTTAACATAACGATGAAGCAGAAATTACGAATATATCTTCGCTAACATATTCTTTTTTATACTAAAGAGACCTTCAAGAAATTTGGTAAAATAATCACCCTAATTTTCATAACATTATTTTAAATTTTATTATATTTTTTAACCAGTATGAAACAAACATTAAAAGCCGTCTCAAACAGCATATTTACATAATATGTACATTTGAAACAACCTTCCCTATTGAACGTATGTAGGATTGACATAATTTCCCAAAGGATCGCTAGATGATATTTGAAGTTGCTTCGCCACGTATGTCCCCTTAACGACAAAATTCTTAAATTGTTTTTAAAATGTAATAATTTACATATTATATTAGATATATTACAATTAACACTTTTTAAGCTATCCGTAGGTAAACCTATTTAGCTCACTCCAGGAACACGATGTATATCGTGATAGATTAACTTTTTTTTCCACAGTTAGAATGTTTCATTACATCATTGGGCGATTTTTCGTGCGATGAAGAAGAAAAGGAAAACAAATTGTCACCACGTTTTGTCTTCTATACAATAAATCTGTCTCATCCATCTCCGGTAGTTTCAAGAGTTTTTCCTTCACAGCCATCTACAGCTATGAGTCCAATCAAGGAGAGGAGTTTTCCATTTGATTTTGTTACAAAAACGATCAATTATACGTGCTTGTATTGTATGAAGGAAAGTATAAAGAGAGTTTTTGGTGGCATTGGAATGTATTTGTGTGTGAATACCAACGCAATAAAGAGTTATTATCACGAAAAATCTCTGAATTTTACATGTTTACATTTACAAAACTATAGAATGGATTTATATAGAATTTATTAATTATAAGCGTCTAATCATGTTTTAGTTCTTTTGTTATCTTGGAACAAGAAGCTTGTAAATTGTAACTAGTCCTGTAAGACCCTTGGGCTGCTTTCAGAGTAAACAGTGACAGTGACATTCTAACTCTATGATCTTCTGTAGATTTAATTGATCTTACTTGCGCTATGTTTTAAAACATAAATATCGATATGTGTTTATTTAAAGTGACATATCTCGGTGATGTGAAATTCAAGTTATATTAATTTATGGTATTATGAATTTGCAATTCCAAACAACGATAATAAGGAGACTTTGGAGTTGCTAGTGTGCTAAGGTGAAGTAGGCAAATTAATTATGACAAATTGTTTTTGATAAATTATAAGCAATCCGGGTTCAGTCACTGTAATGATGAAATGAATTTTAATAATAAGGTAAATGAATTTCATTGTACATTTTTAAAACACGCTATTGATTACTCGAGGGATTTTTGTATATTGCAAAATATGATTGCACTGGTTCGGCTCATAAGAATAATCGATATGCCCTATACTCTGTTAAATACAAAATAATAATATTATAAAAAAAATTAAATAAACGAAATAATGACTGATTGTTTTCATACTTGGGCGTTCTACATTTCCGTTTGTAAATGTGTTTTAAAATGTTTCAACGAGCTATTCGTATCTATGAATAAGCGTTATCGGCTGACAGCGAAAACCAAGGGAGGATATGACGTTATTTATGTTTCCGGTTGTCCCATCTAACAGCAGTTTTGTTATCATTGGATTATCTCAGTCGTTATCATTTTGTAACTAAATTTGTAGAACCATTAGCACTAACAGTTGCATGGAAAAAGAAAAAAATTCTATAATAGTTTATAAGTTTATTATAAACTCATAAAACTATTATACCCCCTTATGATTTATACGTAGATTAGTCTCGGTAAAACGTGTTCAATATACTACGTTACGGTTGCAAATATATATATATATATATATACGGTATATTTTTTATAATTCACCGTTACTAACCATCTTTGGATAAACAGCTGACTAGTTTTAATGCAATTAAATTTAAACTTAAATAATATGTCTAAAAATCTACAATCATATACAGGTAACCAATGTTTTGAAGACTAAGACAAATCAAAATTAATTGCGTAAAAGTAAGGTACAAACTTTTTAGGAGCTTTGATGTTTTTGTAATATGTCAAACTCGAGCAGTTTTAATAATATTAATTGGTTCATAAATTATTTGACTTATATTATAAGCAATCCCTCGTAATGTATTTTGAGTAATAATACAACAATATTTAATACTGTTGCGTAATTAGGCTGTGAAAACCAGTTAGTGTTTTCATATAAATCCACAGTTTGCTGAAGTAAAGTTTTATCTAAATCGGATGTTACTAATAAAAAAAAAACGTTACTTAAATAAAATGTACTTTACACAAACTAAAAATCTAATGGATATATTTTAAGACCTGTATCCTTAATATGTTTCATAAAAGGGTGGAAATACTAGATTTTTCTGTGATTATACCATTGTCAGTCAACGCAAGCTCTAAGTAAAACATTTCTCTGAATGAAAAGCTTAAATCAAGATATTTTTGTCCTCTCGCATTAATTTATATTTCATCAGTTAAACGAAAGTTATAGTTTACAGTCATAGTGATATATATTTCTATAAATCCTAAACATAAACCTTTTATTAGACATTTATGATTTAGTTCTAAAACATTTGGTTATAAAATCCGAAAAAACGCTTGCATTAATCTATGCAGAAATAACACCAATTTCGAAAGAAACAATTTTGTTATTATTCCAGCAAAGGATTAAGTTCAATACGAATATAAAATAGTATTATCCCTAAAAAAAAAAAAAACATTTTGTTCTAAATATGTAATATTTTCTGAACGGATGCATTAAAAACACCTAAAAAATAATACAGAATATACGTATTTCAAATTCCTTTGATGTGCTAACAGCTGAAAAGTGTTTTTTATTCATATTAAAGTTTTAAATTTTTTTTAATGGAATCTTTCTCTTGCTGATTGAAGGCAACAGGTGCAAATTCTCTAAATGATTCTTAAGCCTTGATTTTTAGAGATGAAGGGTAGTCAGGAAATATTAAGAATTGTTTTAGAAAACTCCCAAAAATCCGTTACCCCTATGTAGGATATTTTGAATGAAATCTGACTTTGGAAATCCAAATTTTTAAACAGACGCCAGTGTTTGAAATCATATAATAATGTTTTACATGTTACGCAAAACCCTTTAGCTCAGTTCCATTTTTTACAACCACATTAGTTTTTACATCCCATTATTGGCTACAATATTCCAAAAAGCCTATAAGTAGACGACTGGAAAATCTTTAATTCTGTTTTCTCTGTCTAATTTTTAACAACTCGCCATCTCATAATTTATTTATCAATACATTCTGAAGCTTTGTATGAAGTGATAATAAAATTACCGTATATCTTGAATAATTCAGAAGATAGTCAATGAAAAAAAAAACTATAATTTTTCTTACATATGTGGTAATTGATTGTGTAAAAAGTTCTATATCCCGATTATAACTTGTGTTGTAAATATAATTTTTTCTTAACAGTGTGTTTTGATTTCGGCATAGAAAATATATCTCACAGATGAATATATCATATCTTAATCTTCGTGACAATCATAGTGTGGGTAAACTTTCCTATACTATAAAGATCCCCTCAGTTAAAAGTTTGTAGTTGTGCTTGTATTTAGCTTGTTCATAATTTTAAAACTAATACATAAAATATCTTGTATAAGGTATTTAAAAATATATTTTCATAATAGAAAGATTATATATTATATAAAAAGTAGTTAATTTATTTAGAAAATAACACAATATAAAAACCACTATTGTTAGCAGAATGCATAAAACATCCACATGTTTCTTTGAAAAACTCCTTGTACGTCTTTCCTGAAAGCACTAAGCAGGCTGTATCTCTGATCAATTTGGATCTTATTTCTATAACCTCTTGTGAATAAGTAAATTATTTTATTCCAGCCTAGTTGAAATGGAAAAATCTAATTATTCTTTGCAAAGGTCCTATCTGAAAATATCTTAAATTAGTCCTAAGGTATTGAAGCTAAAACAAAAATTTTTATAGAATTATAGCTCAGTTTCACAATGTTAATAATTAATTAGTTAAGTTATCTTAGTTAACGGGTTTATCAGTATAGAATCTTTTTGAAGGACAGGTGGCCCCCTTTCATACCTTATTCTACCTCTCCTTATTGGCTATTGGCCAGTTCAAGGGTCTTATGTGACCTAATAAGCGACAATTCCGATGATAGAATAACATTAGTTATGGCATCATATAGAATTCGAACCTTCACTACTATTAACTCCGATCCAATATCAAATGTCCAATATCGAGAGGTTATATTTTTATTCATTTAGTATTTTACATTTTTACTATATATCAGTTCTATTTTTTCTCTCTATCTTTATGAACAAGAGACTGCAATTTTCCGTAGTGATTAATCTACATTCTTCGCGTAAATAAAATAACCTAATTTCGTTATTTTCTGTTTATCTGTATGTAAGAGATTCAATCCACATTCTTTGTTTAAAGGTTATTTTTGACGATGGAAGGATTGTGAAGGAAACAGGATTTTTCCGGACATTTGCCATCGTTCAGTGAAACAAGAAAACAGTAACACTACGTTTTCGAGATCTGCCAATCTGATCTCTTCTTCAGGTAAAGAACTAAACCTAATACATAATTACAAACTAGGTTAAAATAAACAAATCTTACTAAAGCGTTGTGGCACACCTAAGTCAGGAATCACAACCTACATGTTGTTGTCAACATCACTAACACTAAAGACATGCACTTAATACAAAACTATACAAAACACTAATCATTAAACTAAACTACGGAATACAGGTCACAATACGTCTTCACTCGTCTAATAACACCACCTACGACTGACCAGAGGGACTAGCCAATGGCAATCGTGACGGCTGGCTAAAACAAGATGGCGGAAATACAAGGGAAGGGGAAACAGGAATGGGCCCCTTTCGTTATTATTGGTTCATGCGAGATGAACTTCTTAAAACCATATTGTGACTCCGCATTGGTTTATTACAAATATCCGATCCGTTTGATACTTTTAGTTTTCTCTTTAGTTCATTTTTTAGAATTGGCAACCAAAGCGGCCTAATCTCGACTGATGGTTGACTGATTGGTTGGTCTGCCAATTTAATGTATGTTGCCTCAATTAATTTCCTTTATATTTATTTATTTATTTATTTACATACGGTATACACCATTTCACATTTGTTATAGGTATTGAGAAAATACAAGAGGCTTGATATAAACAACTTACATAAATAGTTTACATGCATACATGCTAAAGCAAACAGAAGCAAAAAAATAAGCAAAACAAGTGCCAAATAACATCAACATCGTGAATAAAAAGAAAAATTACAAACAGCAATATAGTTCATAAACAAGTGCAACATGAAGGTGGAACCGTAAAAAAGACTTAATTAAAGTACCGGTAGCGTATAAAATATAGAGGTTACTTATATACTACTGAGACATACATATGCATATGAACAAATACAATACGAAAGAAAAAAATAAAGATTAGCGTAGCCTATGTTCATTGATATATATAAAAAAAAATCACAAGAAACCATTTCCATTTAGCAAAATATAAAACATGCTACAATACATGCAAATTTTGATGCTATTATAATAATATATGAACAAAAGTGTTAAGAAAAAAGCAAGCAATATATAACATTCACAAGAAACCATCTCTATTCAGTGAAATATACAATAAGCGACACAATACATGCCAGGGTTTGATGCCATTAAATATAAACAAAAGTGTTAACAAAAAAAAAACAAAAACAAAAAAACAGCAAGCAAAATATAACGTTCAGTGTCAGAGTTTCACGTGTGGCCAGAGAGATATTTAGTGACCTCCCTCTTGAATGATGTGTCGGACATGCTGAACAAATCAATATGCGCAGGAAGACCATTTCCCAACCTGTGAATTCTCGGTATTGTACTGTTGTACGCATAGTTCGTAGCGAGGAATTCCCTCTCGAAAAGCTGCACAGATCTTGAAGATGGTCGGGGACAACGAAGATTGATCCTCTCTAAAAGTCTCGGGGAATCACAAGACGACGACAAAATCTTCTTCAAGAACATCAGGGTCAGCCAATTTGGCGTCTGGTGCTCAAGGGTAGCAGCCCAAAGTGGCGTTGCAGATCTTCAACAGGAACCCCGTCGTAGGCAAATCCAAGTCTCTAACCCAATCAGCCTGATGAATCTTATCTGATGAATTCTTTCAACGAGTTCAACCTGACCCAACAGGTAGGGAGACCATACAGGCGAACAGTATTCCAATATTGGGTCGAACCAACTGGACGTACAGGGCCCGAAGTGTCCATGGTGAAAACCCATCTCGAGAAGTCCTAAATATAAGACCGAGGGCAATAGTGGCTTTCCTAGTAATTGCAGACAGATGCTGTTCAGGGCTCAGTGACGAGGACAAGATAAATCCCAAATCCTTAACTGTACTTGAGCGATTCAGTATGGTTCCCTCCATCTCGTAGTTGAAGACTATGACCCTAGCTGAGGCGATGGAATGAGACCACAGAGCACTTTGCGAAATTTATATCCATGCCATCCCGCACACACCAGGAGACGACACTTTCCAAGTCAGATTGCAGAGAGGCGCAGTCTTGAAGTGTGGATATCTCCCTATATACCTTGGCGTCATCCGCGAACATTAACAGGCTAGACGATGTGACGACATTCTGGAGGTCATTAATTAATGAAGATAGAAAAAAGGGCAGGTCCCAGCAGAGAACCCTGAGGCACCCCAGACACCGCCTCAAATGCAAAAGATGTCTCACCGGCATGACGCACGACGAGGATACGATTCGCCAGGTAACTCTCGAACCACATCAAGAGAGATCCAGTCACTCCCCAAGTCCTAAGTTTTGCTAGGAGATGAATGTGGCTTATCCTGTCGAAAGCCCTTTGACAAATCAAGATAAACGCAATCGACCTGGTGGCCCAATCTGAAGGAGGATGTAATGTCATTCTGCAAAGTCACGAGATTGGTTTTTGCCGACCTTCCCTTCATAAAACGTGTTGAGCTGGAGAGATGATGTTCTTGGCTTCAAATGAAAGTCTACGTAAGACCAAGGACTCAAAAACTTTGGCTAGGGCAGGCTGAATTGCAACAGGTCTGTAGTTCTTGGCATTTACTGGATCACCACTTTTCAGGGTAGGTGCAATAAAGCTCGACTTCAGGTTCTTAGGGAAAATGCCCAGAGTTAGAAGAGCATTGAAATATTGGGTGACATGTGGAGCCAAGATACCACTACAAAACTTCAATACTACTGGGGGAATCCCATCTGGCCCCGCGCCCTTCCTTTCATCCAGCCCAGCTAATGTCTCTTGACTGTGCATGGATTTTGATCACTGTGAAGAATACGTTTAAATCGCTACCAAGTTGTTTCTCATGTTTTCGTGCTAGATTAGTGATTATTTTACCTATAAACTGTATTAATTATTATCTGCTAATGACTGTAAGTCTCTGTGTCTGATAAATGTAAATAATCTTGGGATTTTAAAAGGGGATTTCACCTATTCTGTCTTCACTAACCTCTGAACATTTGAGCCAAGATAGGCCTTATCCAGCGATCTTTTCATTGCTCCATGTCCCATCATTCCTACTGTCCGATTGGTCTATGCTGTCTGCTGTCACCATAGAGTCTCAACCTCAACCAAAGACATAGAGGATACTTCGACCTGTTGAGTCTACAGGGAGGAATAAGGCTTTGCGTTGGATTGACTCCTGCACTATATAAACTGTCCTATATCGTGACTTATTATACTAATTATGTTATTTATGTTCTATGTCTGTAGTGTTGTAGTGTATCTGTAATATATACATATATCTGTAAATATCCTAGTTAAATTTTTAAGTATTATCCTGTTGTCTTTATCTTACTTGTTTATTGTTGTATTACATACAGCATTTGATCTGTACATTACACTTTACCATACACTCCATCACAACAACATGTCTTGCCCAGAGGTATGCCCAGTTTGCGTTATCCTTGTGACTGATGCTGACAAAGGTATACAATGTGATGGACCTTGCAATAGATGGTTTCATGCGTCTTACGCAGGTATATCTCAAACTGAGTACAATAAATTAGCTAAAAATGATAATCAGAAGTGGTCCTGTGGGCGTGATGATTGCATCAATGGTTCTAAACAGCCTCTAAACATTCTACTACGCCAACTATCGCTGTTGAATGAAGGGATCACGAGCTTGGCAGGCAAAATTGATACACTTCCACCTTTGCCAGCTAAGATCGATCAAATAATTGAGCAAGTTGATAGTCTAAATAAAAATCTTGCCTCACTTGATAAACGTATCTCGGATATTGTTATTCTTGAGAAATCAATCAAAGATATTCCTAGGACTAACACTAACGATATTGAAGGTGTCGTTGCTGAGGTCAATGAGCGCGCCCGCCGTGCATCAAATGTGATGATATATGGTCTTCCTGAATCTAATAGCCCTGATGTCAAGTTTAGAATTACCCATGACCTTGAGATCGTCACTGAGCTACTCAAGTCTTCACACTCTACTTTCAGCAGCGAGGGGGTTAAAACTTACCGCATTGGCAAAAAGACAAATGATAAACATAGACCCCTCAAAGTAATCTTGAAGAGTGAGCATGATGCTCGCCTTGTGTTGACTAACTTCTCATCTGAAGCTGCGGCAAAGGTTGACCAGATTTTCTCAGCTGTTAAAATTGCTAGGGATCGCACTCCACAGGAACAAAAGTATCTGAAATCTGTGATAGCTGAGCTTGAGGAGAGGAAATCCCGCGGCGAACAAAACCTGACTATAAAGTACATAAATAATGTCCCACAAATTGTTAAGAATTCAAAAAACTAGTAAGGCACAACGGTTCCCCATTGTTTATTTCCTGTTATTTTCAAAATGTCAACGGTCTGAGGAGTAAAATGAACTCATTAACGCAAGGAATAAATACTTCACCCTATGATATTATATCGCTGGTCGAAACCAATCTATCACCTGATATACACGATGCTGAGCTTAATCTTACGGGGTTCCATATCTTCAGGTGTGATAGGTCATCACTTACTAGTGACAAGTCGGGTGGTGGTGGAGTTCTCATAGCCGTACGAAATTGTATTTCTTGCACCAGGATTCCCACCAATGTCAATGACATTGAATGTATATTTATCTTGTGTAAGTTTCCCACCTCCTCAGTACTTCTGGGAAATGTCTATATACCTCCTAATCAGCCAACTATTAAGTATTCGGATTTTAGAGATGCTATGGATGAGGTCTATAATTCCCTGGGTGAACCTGCAGATGTCATAATAATGGGAG
Organism: Homalodisca vitripennis; assembly: GCF_021130785.1. Classification (NCBI taxonomy): domain Eukaryota; kingdom Metazoa; phylum Arthropoda; class Insecta; order Hemiptera; family Cicadellidae; genus Homalodisca; species Homalodisca vitripennis. The sequence continues at coordinate 12,288 of NW_025776557.1, forward strand.
ACTTTAATCAGCCTGACACAAAAATGGACGCGGCCCGACATTACTTCTGTGTCAAACTCTTCCCGTTGTCTGCTTGAACTTATTGGTGCATATAGCCTGAGACAGTTAAATTATATAACCAACTACCGAGATGTATGTCTTGATCTGATACTCTCTTCAATTGAGACATCTGAAGTTGTGCATGCGCCTGATGTACTGTTGGAGGAAGATAGACACCATCCTGCTTTGTCTTTTGAATTTGAAGTGTTGCAGCCTTCCACGACTGAAAGCCAGAAACGGGTGCTTAACTTTCGAAGGTGTGATGTCGATGCTGTTTTCAATGGGCTGCAGGTTCTAAGCTACCCTGCATCAAGTGAGTTGGCGGATCCTGAGCGGGCTTTCACAAACTTCAGCGACTACCTGGCCTCTTTAGTTAGGGTCAATACTCCACTCAAAAGAGTTGGTGGAGCTAGATTCCCCTCCTGGTTCTCTAAAAAATTGAAACTGCTGGTTATCAGGAAGAAACAGTTACATAAAAGTCTACAAGCATACAAGGGCGCACATTGATTATGATAATTTTCGGAGAACTAGAAGGGAGTGCAGAGACCTCACCCACGCGTGCTAATTCAGAATACATCGGTAAGGTTGAAAATGGTATTCCTAGAGATATTAAGTCCTTTTGGTCTCATGTTGGTAGCCTTAAAAGTTCTCCTAACGTTCCGACACACATGACTTTAGACAAAAAGGAAGCTACTGATCCTACTAGCAAGTGTGATTTGTTTTGCTCGGTATTTTTCTTCAGTATTTAGTGATACTACAGTTCCTATTCCTAGATTTGATTATGGTTGGAACCAAACATTATCCAGCTGTTTCAATAACAACCTTGGATGTCCAACAGACCCTCGAATCACTGGATGCCAGGAAGAGTGCTGGGCCGGATGGATATACCACCACGAGTTCTAAAACAGTGTGCTCCAATACTTGCAGTTCATTTAACAATTCTCTTCAGGCCTCTACTTGCTTCTGGAGTCTTTTCCATCAAACTTGAAGCAGAGCTATGTAATCCCAATATTTAAGTCTGGAGATAGAGGGAACATAAGAGACTATAGACCCATTGTGATACAGTCTGCTCTCGCTAAGGTGTTTGAAAGTATCATCTTGAACAATATATATTCTCAACTCAAGAGTCGCATCTGTTTGGAGCAACATGGTTTCTTGAAGGGCCGCTCTACCACAACCAATCTACTGATGTTTCAGGAATATATAATGTCAGCTTTTGCAAATTCCTCACAGGTAGATTGCATATATCTAGATTTTAGCAAAGCATTCGATAAGATTAATCACAGTCTACTTATATCAAAGCTTGAAGGCTATGGCATTTGGGGACCTCTGCTTCGTTGGATGAGTAGCTATTTGCGGGAACGTACTCTTATAGTCAAGTACGATGGAGGTACGTCCTTGCCATTCTCTGTCCCCTCAGGTGTACCACAGGGATCTCATCTGGGCCCACTGCTTTTTAACCTGTTTTATCAATGATATTTCTAGTGCAATATCATCGAAGTTTCTTCTGTTTGCTGATGATATTAAGGTTTTCAGCAGGGTTACATCTCCTCATGACCAAGAGGAACTCCAACATTCCCTTGACAGGATAAGTAACTGGTGCAGAGTAAATGCTATGGAGCTTAATATAGCCAAGTGTCTTGTCATCAGCTACACTCGAAGCAACACAGCCAGGCCCTTTGACTATTCTCTAAATGGATCCCCTCTTAAGATAGTAGACAGAGTCAGGGACCTCGGAGTTATTATGACACCCTCCCTAAGCCCTTACGAACACATAATGCATGTTACAAATAAGGCCTCTTCTATGCTTGGGTTTATTGCCCGAACTTGCAAAGACTTCAGATCCCCCTCTACATTGGCTATCCTCTATAAGACTCTTGTGCGTCCTTTGTTGGAGTACTGTTCCGTTGTTTGGTCTCCATATCAAGCAGGCCACATTGTGCTGCTGAACAGAGTACAGGTGCGTTGCTTAAGACTTTCTTGGAGTCAAACTGGGATATAATTATCTTGCAACCCCCGTCGCTGAGATTGAGATGCTATATGGACTGCAACCTCTCCAGGAAAGTAGAAAATATATTGATATTTTATTCCTGTACAGGCTGGTGAACGGCTTCCTCGACTGCCCTCATCTAGTCTCGGATATAGACTTTTCTATACCAAGAGGTACCCGCTCTAAGACACTTTTCTGCAGAAGATTTAGGCCCACATATTATGCATCAAACCATGGAATATGCAGACTTCTAAAACTGGGTAGCGAGGCAGCGCACATCGACTTTTTTCACGATTCAAAATACACCCTGAAAAACAAATTATTAAATGTAAACACCTAACACATGCTTAAACAGATCCACTTACAGTAACTAACAGCTATGATTGTATTAATTATTGATAGTATATTGTTGAGTTTCTAAATTTTATTAATGTTATAGCATTGGTCAACTATTTATTTATCGTTGCTGTTACTGTATTGTTATTATTCCTTGTTATTTATTGTTGTTTTTGTTATTTATATTTATAGTATATCACTCTGTTATTGCCTATGTTGTTTAAGTTAGAGCTTACATAAGACTGTGTATATTGATTATGATTTGTCATCTTGATTGCTAAGTACTTGATTTGTTGAATTACTTTTGTAAAAATGGTGGAACCGTTGAAATAAATAAATAAATAAATAAATAAATAAATGTCTCCTCCCACTTCTTCACATGAGATGTGAAAACCTGACAGATGGAATGTGGTTTCCAGCTCCAAAGGAACTGGACGTGTTTGTGGGAGCCTGTATACAGAAGAGAAATAAGAAGCAAACAAGTCACATATGCCTTTAGGGGTGTCCGCTGTCACGTTGTCAAGGTACAGGTTGGAAAGTGCTGAAGACTTCCGTTTCATATTCCTGATGTGTCCCCAGAAGACCTTCACATTGCTTGGTATGGAGTTTTCAATACGAAGTATATAGTCCCTGTAACAGGAGGCGGATAGAGTCCTACACCTTGCACGAACACTACGAAATTCCAAGTAGTCAGAGTCTTTTAATGACTTTTTGAACTTGACGTGCAGCTTCTTTTTCAAAATGACTAGCGCCTTCAGCTCAAATGAAAACCAACAAGGGAAGTTGCGTTTTCCAAGTACTTTCGTGGGGGTCAAGTCCCTGATCACCCCACTTAGAGAACCACAAAAATCAATGAATGCTGTCTCCCACACTATCCCCCATCACGTTGCTCAGTTCCGGATACGGCCAACCCTGAATCACTCTAAATATCTCAAACAGATCACTCCTCCTAAAGTCGTAGATATGGGTCCTGTTATTATCCGTGACTGGTCTGAAACATGGAACGGTAATATCGAGAGCTGGATGATGTGATTCCACCTGAACAAGGCGATCAAGAGACCTTCGGACACTGATGTCTATCCTGGAAGAGAAAAACTAGATCCAGTAATATTCCACGGTCGTTGTTAACACCGTTGACCTGTGTAAGATTGAAGATATGGGCAAGATCTTTGATTGGCTGGCTCGCAGGATCATGAATTTGAGAGCCGAGAGGATCCCAATCCGCGTTGGGGAGGTTAAAATCGCCCAACAACAGGATAGGTTCAAAATTTTCAGAGGTGAAGAGCAGCTCTTCGACAATTGAGGCAAAATCAAAGTATTGGCTTGAGGGCATGTTAGGTGGAAGGTAGACTCCGCCGACCAGCATCCGATGGACTAGATGATAATTTTGACAGTAGCAAAAACACATTCTACAGATCTATTCTTTGGTATGATTTCTTGGGATAGTATGTTATCCTTTATTGCAAGCAGAACACCTCCCCCGCTAACCTTAGATGAGGTCAGTTCTGAACGATCACAACGAAATATATTATAATTCTGCAAACCAAGCTCAGCACTACAAATGTCGGCAGATAAATTAGTTTCAACCAGTATTAATATATCATAATTATGGCAGACAGATATTGATTGTTTCAATGAGGTAAACTTTGTCCTTAAGCCGTTGACATTTTGGAAATAGAGTTCCAAAGCTGACTGGTTTACCCCAGCATTTTCTAGTTTTTTGGCTCGAAGGTAGTTATACAGGGTGATCCTTTCAAGTAACGTATAGTGATGTTACTTTCCCCATTCATCCTGCGTCTCCCCAGTTCATCCCTCAGCTTCTTAAGATATTGCCGTTCCTTCATGGTGCGATCTCTCGATATAGAAATGTCAGAGAGGGCGGGATCAACGTCAGAAATTGCCTCTTTAGAGAAGCCGCTAACGAACTGCATCGCGTCTTCTACCGAACAAAAAACAACTTTCAGTGGTCTATCTTTATCTTTTAATGGCTTGCCCAACCTGAAAATTTTTAGGCCGTTGACATGAATGCCGATATTCAAGGCATCAATTACCTTTGAAATCAGCAAAGTGTCATGCTCCTTTTTAGTTTTGGTGTCCCTGCTCAAACTCTCCTTGAGGTTAAAGATAATGATATTCCGTTTCCGAAATAGACGCTCGTTGATTTCTTGGATGACAATCTTCCTCAGATTCACCCCCACTGTAATTTTCTCGTGTCTGCTTGATTTTGGCTATTTCGTCGTGGATTACTTTAATATCCGTCTCATTTGAGGTCACTCTCGGTTCCAATAAATCCACAGTAGCCCTTAATAGCTTGGATATCGGTCTTGATTTCCGAAATTCCTGCAATTATACCGTCAATTTTGTCAAGCTTATCGAGTTTCTGCACTATTATAGCGAATTGGTCGTTCAGATGATCTATTTTTAAATCCTTTTGAAGAAATGTGGTTCCCGATGTATTATGTGGGCTTCATCCCAATTCATATGATGGTCTTCGGACCAAAAATGGTGTGCAATTTTTGACTTTTCTGTACAACCCTTTCTCGCGTTTTCTTTGTGTTCTTTTATCCTTACGTTTAGTGGTCTTTTTGTCTCGCCTATGTATTCCCTATTGCAGCTACATTTTATACTGTAAACACAGTTTTTTGGAATCCTGTGTGCCATTTTTTGGTTTTGTTTTTACGAGACTTTGTCTAAGAGTGTTGTGTGTTTTTTAAACGCGGTTCTAATGTTGTACTTTCTACCGTACTCTTCTAATTTTCCAACTCTCCGATAATCATCCCATCACATAAGGGATTGACATAAACGCAAATTTATCACAATTCTGTTTTTCTGACTCAGGAATGATTCTTCTGGTTCGTTTGCACTTATTAATTACTAATTGAGGGTATGCATTGCTTCTGAGATCCGATTCAATTTTCTTAAATTCTTCTTTTAGTCCATCTTTATCTGAGCACAAGCTCTTTGCTCTATCAAACAACGAGTAGGCTACTCCTTCTTTGACAGATTTTTGATGGTTGGATTGATAATTTAAATATTTCCCTGTGTGTGTTATCTTTCGAAAAACAGTTGTCTTAAGGACATCCCTATCTTTTAATACACACACATCCAAAAAGGGGAGCTTGTTTTGGACTTCCACTTCCATTGTGAGGCGGATGGAAGGAGAAATACTATTAATGTGATTCAAAAAATCATTTAATTCAATGTCTCCATGAGAAAAAATAACAAATGTATCATCCACATACCTCCACCAAATCTTCGGTTTGAACTGAGCTGAAGCCAAAGCTTTTCGCTCGAATTCCTCCATAAAGATATTGGCGAAAATAGGAGACAGTTGAGAACCCATTGCCATCCCCTCATCTTGACGGTAAATTTTACCCTCAAACTCAAAATAATTGAATTGAGTGCATAGTTCTAACAGTTCCATAATTACTGGCACGGGAAGTTTAGTTCTATCCTTTAATGTTTGGTCTTCTTTGAGACGTGATTTAATAATTCCGAGAGTTTCTGGAACTGGTACATTTGTAAATAGACTTTCGACATCAAAACTTACCAGTGTTGTGTCAGTTTTCAGTCAACTTTTAGGGATTTTGACTTCTCTACGAAATCTCTGGAATTTTTTGATGAAAGAGTCAGTTTTTTTCCTACCAATGACGTTAAGATGTCCAAGAGGACTTTAGACAATTCCCTGCAAGGTGAATCCAGAAAAGTTTAAACCCTTGGATAAGACTGATATTTCCGCTTCATTCAGGATTTTTTGAAGAGAGGTTGATTAAATTTTTATTATTTGCATCCGTATTCACGTTGCCATCCATAGGCAAATCACAGTAACACTATGTTTCGAGATCTGCAATCTGATCTCTTCTTCAGGTAAAGAACTAACCTAATACATAATTACAAACTAGGTTAAAATAAACAAATCTTACTAAAGCGTTGTGGCACACCTAAGTCAGGAATCACAACCTACATGTTTTGTTGTCAACTTCACTAACACTAAAGACATGCACTTAATACAAAAATATACAAAACACTAATCATTAAAAATAAACTACGGAATGTGTTGTTTTGTGGCACAAAAATCGGTAAAGGCACTGGATTTCGTCACTGGAATCGAGTCGGCTGTTTCACAGTTACCTGAGGAACAGGGTGACCGGTTCCGTTGTGATGCCAGTCTTTTACTCAGAAAAATTCCTCCCACAAAACCCAATTTGACAATAGAGGAGAAAAAGGCCAGGTCGATCCTTGGGAAAGACGACACGGTCAAAATCTTACCTGCCGACAAAGGCATAACGCTACTACTGTGGTACTTGACTCAGTAGCGTATAAAGAAAAGATTGCGGAAACTTTAAATACTGGCAAATATACAGTTTTAAATAAAGACCCGACTGATTCATTTGAACGTAAAGTAGCAAACACCTTAAGAAAACATAAAGAATTTTTTTCAGATAAATTTAGATCTAAATTAACTCCTCACCACTCAAAAATCCCCCATATGTATGGCCTTCCCAAAATCCACAAAACCTACCATCCCTCTTCGGCCCATCATTAGTACTCGTGATTCACCTTGCAGGGAATTGTCTAAAGTCCTCTTGGACATCTTAACGCCATTGATAGGAAAAACTGACTCTTTCATCAAAAATTCCAGGGATTTCGTAGAGAAGTCAAAATCCCTAAAGTTGACTGAAACTGACAAACTGGTAAGTTTTGATGTCGAAAGTCTATTTACAAATGTACCAGTTCCAGAAACTCTCGGAATTATTAAATCACGTCTCAAAGAAGACCCAAACATTAAAGGATAGAACTAAACTTCCCGTGCCAGTAATTATGGAACTGTTAGAACTATGCACTCAATTCAATTATTTTGAGTTTAGAGGGTAAAAATTTTACCGTCAAGATGAGGGATGGCAAATGGGTTCGAGTGAAGACGTATTGTGACCTGTATTCCGTAGTTTAGGCGAGACAAAAAGACCACTAAACGTAAGGATAAAAGAACACAAAGAAAACACGAGAAAGGGTTGTACAGAAAAGTCAAAAATTGCACACCATTGTTGGTCCGAAGACCATCATATGAATGGGAATGAAGCTCACATAATACATCGGGAACCACATTTCTTCAAAAGGAAATTAATTGAGGCAACATACATTAAATTGGCAGACCAACCAATCAGTCAACCATCAGTCGAGATTAGGCCGCTTTGGTTGCCAATTCTAAAAAATGAACTAAAGAGAAAACTAAAAGTATCAAACGGATCGGATATTTGTAATAAACCAATGCGGAGTCACAATATGGTTTTAAAGAAGTTCATCTCGCATGAACCAATAATAACGAAAGGGCCCATTCCTGTTCCCCCTTCCCTTGTATTTCCGCCATCTTGTTTTAGCCAGCCGTCACGATTGCCATTGGCTAGTCCCTCTGGTCAGTCGTAGGTGGTTATTAGACGAGTGAAGACGTATTGTTGACCTGTATTCCGTAGTTTAGTTTTTAATGATTAGTGTTTTGTATAGTTTTGTATTTAAGTGCATGTCTTTAGTGTTAGTGATGTTGACAACAACATGTAGGTTGTGATTCCTGACTTAGGTGTGCCACAACGCTTTAGTAAGATTTGTTTATTTTAACCTAGTTTGTAATTATGTATTAGGTTAGTTCTTTACCTGAAGAAGAGATCAGATTGCAGATCTCGAAACGTAGTGTTACTGTTTTCTTGTTTCACTGAACGATGGCAAATGTCCGGAAAAATCCTGTTTCCTTCTCAATCCACATGATTAAAACAAACTCTGAGATTTTTATGATATGAATCTAAACCATGAAACGTTGAAAATTTGTAGTTTTAATTGAAATTTATACCCGATATGACGAACGAGTTTTTTTATAAACAGTGTTTGAAACCAAATCTGGATCAATTTAACGTTAAACTTACCTAATGATAATCGTTTAGTATCCATATTTAGCTTTTTTAAGTTTGTGTCTGATACTGGAAATGCAAAGCACTTAGCTATACAATCTTAATAGATCTTACATTTGATAAGACAATTTTTCTTCTAATAAAAATCAGCTCCGCAAGTTTAAACCTTCAACGGTTTTGCATTGGTGGCGAAGTCGTTAGTCATTTAATCTGGACACCAGATTTTTCAATGCGCAAAATAAAATTAATCATCAATCCTATCACGTTTTAACTGTACGGCAATCTCACTTATTCTATTAGATGCTGCAAGGCAAACTGAAATACAAATAATAACGATAACACAAGCCAGGCTAATCTTTATAACTTAAGCCTACTTCTGAAGGAACCATTATGGGTAGATTTTGGAAACATAACTTCAATAACATACATTATGAATGACTATAATTACAATAGTAGTTTTTTATTCTTAAATGAGAATCACTTAAAAGTACGACACTCCAAATGATGTTATCCTAACAATCAAGAAAATTGAATATTTAACCCCTGAAGATAAATAATAGTACATGCTTACTGATGAATCAAAATATTGTGGCACGACATTAATTATCATAGAACTCATTCCTGTCTGTGTAGATATGATGTTTCATGTACAAATCGAATAATTTAGAACAATTATAACTAATGAATGCGCTTTAAAGTGTAATTAATGTTGAATCCTAAACTTATTACATTAGGAACTATTGCCAATAACAAGAAGAAACTCCTCAACGTAATATCATGCTTCATTTACCTAATAATCTTGAAGAAATTGGATTTCCAGTTTATTTTCAATCTCCATAAGATGTTATAAGCATGATAAAACATCTTGTAACAAATGAGTTTTTGATATTGAGAAATATCGTTTTTGGAAACACGTTTGATTGAATTAGCTTAATGAGTGAAGTAATTTTTATTACATATATGAAGTGAGTTTCGACACTTTTAAATAGTATCAAGATGGTGTTTTCATATTAGGGACCTACTTTTAAAGATTTGAATTTATTGGAAGTACCGTTCAGATCACTCTTACCCCTATGTAATACCCCCATCGTAAATACCAAGAGTAATGTCGATGGACTAGAAACGGAAATTTGGCTCCCAGTGAATAATATTTGTTCAGCAGCTGCAATCCCTGTTAGACAAATGGATTTAGCAACAATGTTTATTCACTACCTTGTCAGTTCACGCAAGGGCCAGGAACAAGAATTAAAGAAAGTGATACAGTATTACAACGCAGCAGAACACGAAGGTTGTGGATGACGTACGGGCAGACGCACATCCAGACTGACTATACTATTAATTATATATCCTCCTATGATAAAGAGGAACATATGCGCCGTATATCAAGTATTTATGATCTTTTGATCAGTATTCAATGCGCGGAAGGCAGGCGTACAAACAGGCAGACTGACCTTACTATTGATATACTCGTAAATATCTTCCTATGATCAAGAGGAACATATGCACCAATATCAAGTATGTAGGTTTTTGATCAGGATTAAACGCGTAAAAGGCAGAGAGAAAGACATACAGCCTGCTCTTCTATTGGCCAAAATTAAAAAGTGATCTTTCACATAGACGAACCTATGTGACAAGTTTCTTACCTATATGACAAGTTTTTATAGACTTATACCATATACAGAAGACTAAATGAATTCAACGAGGTTCTAATCTGTTAATAATAATACATTAGATGGATGATAGCTCAACTTTAAGAAACAGAAAATAAAATTATATATCAGGATTGTTTTTACCATAAACGAAGCAGTTGTTAAAGTATACAGATTATCACAAAAATTAAATGTTAGTCTATTGTTACAGATGCATTGCGCCTGAGATAAAAAAACTAAAAGACATACATATTCAATCACGCGTAGATCAAAACAACAATGCAGAACAGGAAAGAGGTTAAGGTATTAAATAGAATACCGTGGGCTTTATTCTGAAAATACACAGAATTTTACTAGAACTTATTTACGTAAGGTTTTATAATGGCATACATATTGTACAATGGCAGAATAAAAATTAAATATGTGACCCTACCATTGACATAAGTTTACTTTAAAAGCAAAATGTTTGATTCAGTTCTTGCTAGTACACTTTACTTTAAATAGAATAATTATAAAATATAATAGAATATTATTAAATACTAATAAGTCCAGCGTCGCGCGTCGTTACCTGTCAAGAGAAACATATAAGGGATTCAGATTGAACCTTTGAAATATAAATGAATGAATTAGAAGCTTATTACCAAGGTTGTCCCACTCCTATGACTACAGTAAGATAAAAACAGAGTTGCCCGACAACTGGAATGTCCCTGATGTATGCGTTGTAGCATTCCAATCATGATCTGATGACGCCAGAATCAAAACGCCAAATAGCTTATAGGTGATCACCCACAATCCAAGAAGAAATAATAGTAGCTAAAGATATTCTGAATCTCTTGTGAATAGAAGCTCTAAGTTTACCTGAGAAAAACCTTTTATTTGTTGGTGTCAAAAGTCTAAACAAAAACTTAATGCACCAGCACTATTGTCAGCTACTGATTCATTTAAAACGACTAAAATTTATATTTTTAAAACTGCTTAAACTTAGTGTCTTGAGATATATAGTAATAATATCTTACTATCTAGTATTTGTTAGTATTAAATAAATGAATGTGCACAACGTATTAATTACATCAGCTTGGTCTAGTGTAATTAAACAATCAATATGTTGCAACAACATCTGAGCACTAGTAATGTGACGTAATGATGATCGTGAAGTGAGAGACTGTCCTAAACATACCGTATTGAATATTACCGTTGAAAAAGCTTAATAAAATTATAACAGTTAATTAGTACTTTAAGGCAATTAAAAATGGAAAGTGAAAATGTTGCATGCAGTAAAAAAGAGCTAATGACACCTTAATTGGTATTTAAAAATGTGTAAAAAGTTACGATAATTGATACATGATATATAGCATACAGCAATATTCTAATTAATATGTTAGAAGTACTAAAATCGTCATATACATAAAAAGCTCCAATTGTAGCATTATAATTTTTTGGTTTAAATGTAATAGTTTAAATTTATTATAAATAATAATAATGAAGAAATAATTTTCAAAAAATCTTCTTCAGTACAACATGACATACATAAAAGATGTGCCATATTTTAGTTCCATAAGACTTACCTCACTTACTTTGTGTAAAATTTTTCTCATAAACTACGAAATACTAAAACCAGCTATTTGGCATGTCCTTAGATTAAGGTGTAATAAACATTTATTTATTTGGATTCTATATGATTACTTTTGAAAAATATGAAATTATTTATAACTGGTCTATTAATACTTTATTCTAAAAATAAAAGAAAAATACACTTTAAAAGAATTTTAAAATTGACAAAAACTTTCTATGCAATGAGATTCAGGATGCATTGTGTTGTCACGGATAGGAGTTTTAAAGCTCCTCAAATAAAACTCTGACGGTGTCCAGATCCGACTTGCGAGCTGAAAGCGCCGCTTTGGTATCAATGTAGTTAAGCGGCTGTCAGTTATCCTTCTGTAGTAGCGATTATAATTATTATCTCAGTAGTTCAGTCCTACGTGTACTGAATCTGCGTTTTTGGAATAAGAACGACTTTATTGCTAAATAAGTAATACTTGAACACAAGGCTAATATCTCAGTGGTATATATATATATATATATATATATATATATATATATATATATATTATATATATATATTTGAAACAATCCATATATACACAGATTTATAATTTCGGCTATTGCCATTTGTTACAAATTTAATCAATGTAAATAGAAGTCATTTGAAACGTATTTGGTATACATATGTTAGTATTTGGTTATTTAAACACATAAGTGAAAGAAACGGCCAAAATACAACATAATTGAAACTTTCGTAAAAATTGGAAGGATCTCTGTGGTATAATAGGTAGCACATTCACCCGGCAAGTGACAGATCCGGGTTCGAGTCCCGGCGGAGCAATACTTTTTGCGATTCAATGTTTATTGAAATAAATTAATTTCGGCTGACCTTTCGGATCACAAATTTAATTGTTACTATATATATATATTCCGATAGCAGTAAATATATATATTGCTCATATTTAATGGAACTACCATTTTTCTACCTAGTTAAATATTTTAATATCATATTTGGGCTTGTTAATCTCTTTCAACTTCAATAAACTCACAGTACTTTGCAAGTTAGTCCAAATATTACATTAAATGTCTTTGAGTGATTAGCGTAATTGAGGTGTTGAGGTTATTTTGACCAAATGGGGCGAAATATTAATACTAAAACTTTTATTTACTGCTTCGGAATTTCTGCATACTGCAGTAACAAAATTGTGATCGCAAGGTCAGCCAATAATTGCTATTCAATAGAAAAATTAGATTTATAGTTGTTGTAATGAGTGAGTTTATTTCTGAAGCAAATGTCTATAATATAATTAAATAGATCCTTTGTTTGAAGGTTATTTTTGACCATGGAAGGATTGTGAAGGAAACAGGATTTTTCCGGGACATTTGTCATCGTTCAGTGAAACAGAAAAGAGTAACACTACGTTTCGAGATCTGCAATCTTATCTGTTCTTCAGGTAAAGAACTAACCTAATACATAATTACAAACTAGGTTAAAATAAACAAATCTTACTAAAGCGTTGTGGCACGCCTAAGTCAGGAATCACAACCTACATGTTGTTTGTCAAACTTCACTAACTCTATACACCTGCACTTAATACAAAACACTAATCATTAAAACTAAACTACGGAATAAAGGTCACAATACGTCTTCACTCGTCTACTAACCACCTAAGACTGACCATAGGGACTAGCCAATGGTAATCGTGACGGCTGGCTAAAGAGATCCTTCCAATTATTACAAAGTTTCATCTCTGTAATAACAAGATTTTCACTTAATAATTCTCTTTTACTATCATTCAAATACTGCATTGTATGCTTCATTCAAAATAAAAACTTGTTTTTAAACAAACCACACTCAAAAATTTATAAATCTGTGTTTTGGAATGTTTCAAAGTTTTAATATATTTATGTGTAGGAAAACATTTTAAATGGTATAGAAATTCTGACATATGTCTTACACCACAATTACTTTAAATATATCATATAAGTATACACATAAAAAAGGAGGTTAGTGAATATAAGGTGTTCCAATAACTTACCATATTTTCTTTAAAAATCTCTACAAATATATTTGTAAAAGGAAGTGCATTAACATGATCATTTTAAAACGTTAAAATAATATTTGACATTGGTTTCGAATATTAAAGGGAGAAAAATATTCCTATGTTCTCAAAACCTAATGAATAATTATTGAGTGTTTTCAAAACACTATAGGACTCTTGAGGTTTAAACTTATTTTGTTTTTTTAAGTGTCTATATACCTGCTTGGCCATATTGGTTTTAACAATTTAAAGTGTTAAAACAGCGTGATTGTGAGAATATTATACTAATTATATCAACTTCTTCATAAATGTCACATTTAACAACAATTTTTAAAATATTGTTTTTCTAGAGAAACATATGACTTCTTTATTAATACTGGCATATACCCGTAGATAAAAAAATATCAAACGAGAATGTGATAAAGATATGTTTTTTGGATGAACTTTAAATACTAATGAGTATACCATTTATTTATAATACCAACTCGAACATATATTAACCTCACCTTTACTCGTAATTCGTTTATAACAATACACTACTACTTGTAGGCATAAATAAAATTTTAAAATGTTTTTGTCCTACAAACTCAAGTTTAAAGAAATTTAACGGCAAAAAGTAATTGTTAAGTATATTCTTTAACTTGCAATTGAAGGATATCGCTTTACTTAAATTACTAAACTTATGAACACCACAAATGTTGTTTCATCTATCACATGTTCTTGTTTGTTTTATTTAGGTGTTTACTCTTTGTCGATTGATCATGGACATCCAATTATCTATACGTATTCTGATCTATTTATATTAATAGCTTCGATTTTAAATAACTTTAGAAAAAAACAACGTTAACATATTTAACTAAAGAATTATATTTGTTCTAGGTGACATAATTAGATTTTTTCCAAACAAAACACATTAAATTATCTTCGAGAGGGCACATTATTCTGTTAATTTTTGTGTATTATAGATGATATATATGTTTTGAAAATAAATAAGATTTTATTTGACTTAGTATTAGATTTATTCGCAATATTCTTAACAATGTTAATAAATATTTCCAACACCAGCGCAAACAATATATTGTTAAAGCTCGTGAACATATATCTGAATGTATTTGTTTGTTTTCTGCATAATTTCATAAACAATTCCAAACTTCTACAAGACTTAGTTGTTAACAGAGACCATGGTATGCATAATACAAATGCTTTCTTGGTATGCGTATGCTTGGCTTAGGCTGCGAAAGGCAATACATAGAATCTGTCAGCAATATAGTCTGTAGCCTGAGGCCGTTATTGGTCGATAGTTTAATTAAACGTGACAATAACATTAATCTACACTACGCCCTACTTGCCCACACTAAACTATAGTGTATCTCAGAACACGATAAATAATATAAAATAAAATCAAGTTTTAAATTATGGTAAGGCATTATCGATAGTTTAGTGATCATTTTTAACGTATAGTCATAAGATATACAAGGCGAGATCATGCGTAACATGTTTATGTGAGATTGCATGCCAAATTTCAAGTCAATAGCTCATTTCATACGATCAGACAAGCAAATGGACAGGCTTCATACAAAAATGCATTTTTTTCATCTTTAGCAGACAAAATACATTGCACCAGTGTACTATAAAAGGGTATAGTGACGGTTACCCTAACCCCGTGGAAACATATTAACAACAAAAAACTGATAATTTTTATGCATACAGTGATTCGTGCAACATTAAACATATGCAGATTATATACTTCTCAAGATAATTTGACGATAGGCTAAAAATGATAAGATATGAAATTTTAAATATGATACTATCGTAGTCCGTTTGTGTACACTTTTAATTATTCTGCACTCTATATTTTTATTATAATGAACTAAAATACCAATGTTTAAGTGTTCGCTCACTTTCAGCCACATCATAAAGAAAGCAATATATTATCATAAAAAGCGATTTCACCAGCCAATATCAAGGATAAGGTAGTAGAATTATTTGTGACGTCAGAAAGAGATTGCTACTTTGTTTGATGCGGAAAATCCCTTTAAACAACATCCAGTAATTAAAATTTCTCCTTTCTTTAATAACATTCCTTTCACTAGATTAAAAAGTCTCAGCTGAAACCTTAGTTATTAATTAAAATTCAGAATACGATGGAGTTTCTGAACGTTGCTGCTAGCTTAACAATGTATCATTCAACTTTTAATTCCATATTGTTATATTGAAAACGTATTTATGATTAATATTTCTTTGTGTATATCTACCTGTAGTACATATTAAAAATTTGTCGCTTTGTATTAACGTAAAATCTTACTATAAAAGTTCAAAATATAATCTACAATCAAATTCATAAATTCATTAAGTACTAATTAATCATCTTTCAATTAATTAATCTGAAATCAATTTTTCAACAGCAAATTGCTTAATTCTGGATTGATACATTCCAGTTTAACGTAAAATTATGATATCAAAAACCGACATTTCACTTATAACCGAGCAACCCTAAGATATCCAGGATCGACTCATCGATAACTGAAAATGTATAGGGGTGGATTCGTGGATTGATATGACTAGTGTACAATGAAGGATGGCTTTTGAAATGAGTGGAGCTCCCTTAGCTATTTTTAGCTTGTTCATTGGTAAAAAATACTTATCGGTTTGTAGTTTCCAGGTTTTCTTCCTTTCTTCCCAGATGGCGTAACTGAGATGCAACCTGTTGAGACAAAACCACAAGTCATTTTATTACTGGGAAACGAGAGATTCCTCAGCTTCTGGTCATAAGTCATAAAGAAAATAATTATATATGTAGATTCCGAGTTTATACCACCCACGAAAAATTATTGTGTTTTTATTCACATCTGACTGTTTACGGTTTCAGTCAAGTGATATCAATGGTTTCATTTCACGCTTGCTGGATTTTGCCACAATGGTTGATGTTTTTGCATGATGCAAATAAAAATTAAGTGACTTTCTGAGTATTAAAAAAAATGCATTGTACGTACAGTTACAGTGATTTGTTTGCACGTCTAACCTAAAAAAGAGTAAGTATCTTGACTCAAAATGGATTGGGATTTTCTTTGAAGTATATGTATCACCTCTAGTTGTACCTCAATTGTATCGTTTATAAACTCTTGGAAATGAAGTCTTTTGCAGAAGAAGTAATTTTAAATGTCTTTACTGAAAATTAATAGTGTCAAAAAAAATAAAATTTTATTATTACAGTTGCTTGAGTTACAAGTATTAATATCTAATATGCTAAAATCTGTTAAAAGGCGCCCTTTTTGTATAGCAATGTATGTATTATGTTTTATGTTAGTTGCCTTCATGTTACCTCTCAAACAAAATTAGACTATTTACTAATGCTAAAAAAACCCATGAAATAACAGGTATCATCATCGAACTCATTATTTTTTTATATGGATATGACAGTTTATACATAAACAAACGAATGTTCGTTTTGAAAATATCATGCGAACACCAGATATAGAAAAAACAGAAATTATATTTTTCCAGCTTATCAAGTGAAAGGTTGCGCTAGGGCTCAGCTAATAAATCCCAATTGTAATGTTCTGAAAATAATACACACTTAAATTTTATATAAGTTTTAGCTGTGCAGTGGACCACATATCTCTCTATAACAGTCCTGTTACACTTTATACTTATAAACGTAATCTTGATATATGTTGCTAATATGTGTGAATCTACATCACAGTACACATTTTGCTTTATAATTATTGACTTGCATTTCAGTTATTGTATCTGTATTTATGGTTAAAATTCGTTTTATTGCCGTTAGAAATTGAATTAAATTAAGGGAAAATCCATGCCTGCTTCCAGCCACTATGTCGATTGCTCACTTCGCTACCCCACCTAATTTTTCTATTGTAAAATATAAATAAATCGTGCTTTGTTAAAATTTGTTATAGTGCTTTATATGCCTGTGGTTAGAAGTTCGATATACATGCCATTACTCTATGTACGCCACAATAACTGTTGCTTATTAACAAGGCACTAAAAAACCTTCTGATGTAGTAATAACTGACAAATTACAGTCAAAAACTCCAATAATATTCTATACAGAAATTAATATTTACTAATCATTTGAGTAATTTTGTTCCTAAATCCTTTAGTTTTTCTACAACTAGACATATATGGTGCGTGTATATATGAATATATGGCTGTATTATAGAGATAGTGTAATCTAGATAAAAGACATTACCACATTAATTCTTTCTTTAATAAGCGTTTTGCAAACACTCGTTAAAGGGAATGGATTATATTTGTCTCGTTGACGTTTAATTTATTCAAACGTGTTGTGAATTGGAGCGCGACAGACAAGATACAGAGTCTAGAATGTGATTCGTGGACTCAGGGAGCATTAGGTCTTGTCTATTCACAGATTAAGATGTTTAGAAGGTGAAAAAAACGAGTCTAATAGGTAAAAATGGTACTAATTTATTTAAAAATAACAAAAACTACTCAATCTATTTAGTTTAGTGCTATGTTTAGTTAACCTCCCTTCTCGTAAGGCTCTCACACTAATATAGTCGTCAGACTAGGAGCAAAGGCTATTGTTGCTTTCTCCTATGTTGTATTCTCTGTGGCATGAGGTTAGCTGCAATGCTAAGTATATAACCTACTTTATCCCAATAAGGCTCATTTTTTAAATTTAGTACAAAGAGTCTGTAGTAGTCCAGAAAGAGTTTTGTGTTAGTCTGTAAATTTTGTCCACAGTAACAGTGTATTCAAAAAATATAAGTTTATTGGTAAAGGCCTCCTCCTGTCGAAATTCAATTATATGAAGGGGGGATGGAATAGAACTATTATATAACTCTCATGCTTCCTTAGAAGAAAATGAGGGTCACTCTGGTATATCCTACGACGCCGTATTTTAGAACGTGGTAAAATCACTGCTCAGTATTCAGAAGGCTATGCACAATCCGGATGGTCATAAAAACGGGTTACTATTTTTATGGTGACAAACGTTAACTTTTACATATCATATAGCAATTACGTTTTTACTGAGCATCTTGAATTGTGAATAGGACGAATTTATTTTATTACATTAATATCTGGACTACAAAACAATACATTACAAGAGAAACATTTAATTTTAAATTATAATACCTTACTTTACATATACTATTATATTTATTTATTAAATTGGGATTATTGTTCTTTATAGTACGGCTATGGATTTTAAATTATGTGGAAATATGTAATGAATGATAGATAACACTGTACTGGTTGTCTAAATATTTCATAACTTTTTCAGAATCATTCATGTAATTAGCTAGGAACCAAAGAACTTCCTCTATTGTGATGTAATGTATTCATCAAACTTTCAACAACTAAACTGAATATTATTTCCTGGAATATGATTAATATAACACAATATAAATTTTGGCTACTTTCTGAATATTTCTTTATCATAATTAATTACTGTTATTTAAATAAAAAAAACTATAACGGGATACAGTCATATGAAAACAGTATTTATATATTTAATTAACCCGTTTGCATACTCTTCCAAATACTAACCTTGTGATTGTACCACGTTCTGAAAGAAAATAATTAAATAAGGATCTACAATCTTCTTCAACCATTGTCGTTGCCCATCCACCTGTGTATTCACTCTTAATAGAAAATTCCTATGGAATTAAACCATGGTATATAGGTTCCCCTTGATCCATTCGAGAGTATTGTTTTTTTTTTGGGTCGCAAGTTCAAGGAAGTTTCACGCGAGACAAGTGATGTATCATCCTATCTTGCAATGCTATGGCTTCATAAATATTTCACATCGAATCGATGCTTTAAATAATACATACGGTAAAACAGTATATGCTGCATCAATAAATCATAAAATACTACATCTCACTGTAGGGATGTGTGGAGATGATAGTTGCCAAATCGACTAGGGCGTTGTACTTTGAATTTGAGTTATAAATAGCGCATATTCATATCTGTGTACAGATTTTAAATGTAGCACTTTTTATCAGTACTGTCAAAATTTTACTGCACCGATTTCACACCCCTGGTTATGTTTGGTAAAATCCTCGCACAGACCAATAGCCTAATAGGACGGGCATGATAATGCTAAAAAGAGGAATCTTTCTCTTCTATTCTAAATAGTCTTTATGTACAATATTTTTATATCTTGTACTGGTATGAGTAAGAGAATACCATATTATGCTGAAGTTATTTTTCCTTTAGGGATATATTCGATACACTATCTGTAAAGATTTACGACTTTTATACTAAAACGCTGTGTTTAATAATTTCGTAATATTTTGAAGGTAAATATTATTTGAAGTTGACTTCCTCCTCCGTTAATATTGAGTAAGCAATTTTTACAATGCATTATAAAGACACATATGAATAATATTGGAAATTATTTTTCAACGTATGTATGAAGTGGTAATGAAGTGGATCTTTTGATTAATACTTTAGTGCTACATTTGAATAATATGTGATCAATGATCTATTTTTTAAATAAATCTATCTAACTAATCCCTCAATAAATACATTATATCCACACATATATGTTAAGATTTTTATAATAATGCAATATACTACTGCATTGTATTACTCAACGAACTCTCCATTGCTCACGAATCATTGTCTGCAAAACTGTAAAGATGCCTTGTATTTACTAACTAAACTCATAGCATCAACATAATACTCAATCACATTTCTGGTCAATAATAAATAGTACCTTTTACAATAAAACAGGTGTTTATAATGCAACAGCTGTTTATAATTCAACAAAGAGTTCCAATAGAATAGATATCATCACTTTATTTGCATATATCTTGCTTAGGTATATGGGATTTAATCTAATGAGTAAAATCAAAAGCGAATGAAATATATTCTTTATATTTAGTTATTGTATTTTCGTTATTTAACAATCAGGATACAAAATTTAATTTAATATTAATTGCCGCATTATCAAGTTACATGTGTTGTGGTTTCTGTGTATGGGCATGTACGTGTGTATCTGTATATAGTCGCAAGTGTGTAGGTGAGCTGACACGCCGTGATGTATTACTCTCGTGTCAATGTGTTCCCCAGTTGATACAAATCCCATTAATCAAAAGT
Source organism: Homalodisca vitripennis (assembly GCF_021130785.1). NCBI lineage: Eukaryota > Metazoa > Arthropoda > Insecta > Hemiptera > Cicadellidae > Homalodisca > Homalodisca vitripennis. The sequence continues at coordinate 32,875 of NW_025776557.1, forward strand.
ATCTAAAGCACTGGCTGTATGACTTATATGTTCATTGACCATGCCATTGGGGAAAATAAGCCCGTATCATTAATTATTTTTGTCAAGTAAATAATATTTATTCTTTTTTTAATATTTGATATTTAAAGTGCTACAAAGAATTATAACACTTCCTAGATGCTAGTAGATAATACATATTTAAATAAATTTTTCAATTCCAAGAATTTTAAAGATATATTACGCAAATAAAAAATTTCTATTATATATTATATATTCTATATATATATATATATATATATATATATATATATATATATATATATATAATATATATTATATATTAAATATTCTAAATTTCATATCAAAACTGTTTTGTTTGAACTACGTAAGTAAAATATTTATAAATATTTAAAAATTTGCAACAAACAATATACAACAAATACAGGAAAACTTAACAGTAACCTAAACAATAAATTAACTTATGCTGCACTTTTAGAAAGTGCAGCAAGTGCGTGACATGACGGGTTCTGTATTCCCATACAGCTTCCCGGTAAAAGAGCCTCCCGCTTAAGTATTGTAGTTCTCCGTAATACCCAACCTTGTTGATTAAAATACGGTTATTTGCCCTACACACATTTTGCATCGGTAATAGCCAAGCATCATCTCGATAAGAAGAAACTCGGTCAAAGCGTTTCAATTTAAAAACAAAACGATTTTCAGAAGTTTCAGAATTTTCTCCCTGTTTCTCTACGAGATATTGATACCATAAACAGGATAACGACTAAAAAAAGAAACAAATCTATAACAGTCTTGCTGACTCCAGTAGCAGATTCCTAAACCTAATTAACATGGTTAGAGAACGTAAGGTCTCTAACCATTACCACGCCAAGAGTCTCCACGCTATAACAAACAGCAAAACACTCACTACCATTTTTGAATAGCGATCCCCTGCCACTTAAGCTCCTATCAGGTCGTGTGGAGGAAGATGAATCACATTTCACTTTTCCACATTGGGTTTGAGGACATTGTCATGCGAGCCCTGGCTCAAGATTAGAGTTATTCATTAGAAACGCCTCTTCAATGTTGCCAGGCTCATATGACAAGTGCCATTGTGAGTCATCTGCATATAGGTACACTCCAAAATTTTGCACTCATGAAGGAATATTAAGTCTACAAGTTGAAAAGAGTTGGGCCCAGACAACTTCCCTGAGGTACACCTTACGTTTACACAAAACAGCAGACGCCTCAGCTCCCAGCTTCCTATCTGGCTCCTATAGTCTTGATATAATTTGACTCGTAGGTAATATCAATTCAAAAATGAGGTAATTCGGAAAATTCAAACTTTGGATTTCTCAAAATTATTATAAACACGATTCTAATAAAATTTCTTAGCCATTTACTCTTTTACTGAAGATTCCATAAATATAAATAGTAAATAATTACATTAGTAAATAAATTCCAATGTTTAATCTAACATAATTTGTTCATTTATTTACAACGAAGACAGTACTATTATTTATTAAATGTAAAATGTTATCCTCTTATAATATTACCAACTTTCCATTATCGTAAAATACTGCGTGAGAACAAAAGAATTACTACGGTTTAAATAGACCTAAAAATTTCAGCATTTTACTGCTGCAAAATCTAAATTCATATGTTACGTTTGTAAGGCGATTACAATAAAGCGATAAAATTTAATTAACTTTATCTTCAAGGGACTATAATTTAGATAAAATATAAACTATATTAAAAATTACACCACCCTTCCCCACATAGTATTGTGTTTAGAAGGAAATTAAAGTAGTTATCTAAACCCTAGTGTCTTGTTTATTGATCATTAGGACATGAAATTAACATTCAAAAATATGTGTAAGAGTTTTCATTTAACATCGAATTTGATGATGGTGGAAATCATTCCATTGGATTATGACGACAGTTCCAAAAACCTTTTTACAATAACGTTATGGGTGAACATAAAAGGTAACCTACAGTTAACTCATATGTAATTTTACTCTGCAGCGAGAACATTATGGAATAATTCAAAAATGTTAATAAAATCATGGGAAATGAACACATGTAGCCTAAGAATGAGCTACGGACATGTAATTTTTATGCAGTCTCAGCGAATCCTGTTACAGGAAACTTTAATTCAGTTATTGATACCTCTCATTACATTATGGTTCCACAATACGATTGTTTTATAGTATAAAATAAGAAATATCGAAATAAAGCGGAGATCTCGAGTTATGTTACTTTGCAAGAATATACTGTATTTGTGTTTAATCAAATGAGACATATGGTTCCTCAAGCAGAAGAAGCTTTCAATACATTGCCATACATTTGGCTAACAACGATACAGTATTGCGAGTCTGAAGTTAAATAAATAAAATGCAATTCCTTCACATTTCGAGGGATGAAGTGGGCTGGGGTGGAATTCATGTGCAGGCGAGCTGATTGCTTCCATTGAAACGGGGATGAATGAGATTGTCGAGCTCCCGTTGGAAGTCGAATGATATATTTAGAACAAGTAGTTTTATTGAGTTTCTTTCAATATGGAAACTTCGTATTGTGATCTTCAACAATTTGTTCCTCCAATGCAGACATGACAGATGAATGTTTCCTATTGCATTTATCGTTGACGTACAATAAACTGTAACAAAATAAAAGTTGAAGTTATCTGTAATGTGTAAAAAATTTGTGTAACTTAAATTAAATGAATGAAACAATAATTTTTATGTTTAAAAAAGTCGCTATACCTCAGTTTACCTTACTTAAAAAATAATAAAGGATTACTAATTTTCCTACAGGTAATTATACATACTAATATATTTTATTTTGTGTTTAAAGAAAAAAAAATATATTGTTCCTTTAGTTTTAAACAATATTATTTAGTGATTATCATAAACGTTTATATTCTACTTAAAAAGACCTCAGTATAAATATTTACAATTTATTATCTGTTTAGTGCAATTTTTACGGAATGTCACTTTTTTACTTTATGTTATATAAAATAAAATATAGAATATAAAATGGACGTTTAAAAAACTAGTATTTTATTACAATGGCCCAGCGGGTAGAACGATTATCGCAAGATATTGGTTATTCAAAGCAAAGTCGAGCGTAGCTGCTGCTTGGATGAGTGACCACTCAGCAATTAAGTCCTTGCAAGCAGCCCGCCTGCCGGCCATTGGTGGTGGTTCGGAAGTCACCTTTAAGCCGTTGAACCCAGATTAAGAGTTACAGAGGGCTTCTTAACCCTAACTTCGCCTGGTAAAAAAAAAAAACATCTTCACTTTACTTTACTTTATTTTAAAGTGCAAATTTTAAAATTTGATTAAAGATGAACAATTCAAACAAGTGTCGAGAAACATTCTTTATTTTGTACGTATTTAATGCTCCTTCAGAAAGTCATTAAATATACCGATTAATATAATATTCCACTAGTTACGCTTTGATTAGTACGGATTGTATTGTACCACTTATCTGAGAAGTGGTAAATTCGTATACTTAACACTTAAGTGAGCGCGCCTCCTAAAGTTACGTGAGTGCTCGCGTGGGGTAGCACTATAGTTTACTTATTAACAATAGTTATTAAGTATAGTTACTTACATTATTGCGTATGTATAATACCTATTTAATTAAAGATAAACAATAGTTATTATGATTTTTATATTTTTTATTCATAAATTATAGTTTTAAGAAAAAAAAAATTTTTTATTGCATAAATCACCCTTATATATATATATATATAGATATATATATATATATATATAATATATATATATATGCTATACTATACTATGATATAAAATTATTATTATAAGAATAACTATATACATACTGAATTATTCGATTTTCAATCAAATTTAAAACTGTAATTCCACGATCTTGTAGTAAAATTTAATAATAAAAATAAAAATACAATTCAGTTTGTAAAATAAGTAATCTTTGTTTTTTAAAGTATCATATAAATATAAATACTATATAGTGTTTGATGTACTTACCAAGAACTTTGTTTTGGGGATGTAAAAAGTAGGAGTAAACGGGGGGGAAAATCAATGATAAATAAAAAATTATTTATTGAATATTGAACACACCTCAGATGACAGTAGATATGCAGTATAGAAAACTCGAATTATATGAGAAATATACCTCACAATATTAAACACGTGAAAAATGTGTTCTACAGAAACTTAGTCTGAATCAGTAATTGCACCGTTATTCATGTTTTGGCAGAGATTACAGAAGGTCTCCATGTGCGAATAAACACATAGGTCGTTACGTAGGCACTTACAACATTTTTGTGTTGTTTTGGTGTCCTTTGTGCGGGGGCAAACAACACATCTTACTCTCGAACCCGCTGGCCGATTGACTGCTGAGTCTCGATGAGGAATCTCTTGCACATTAGCAACCTTGAGGATCGATGATCGCAGCGTCTTTGGAAGCGAAGAAATAGTTGCCCTTTTCGCTAACATGAGGCTTTATCATCTCTAAGCCGACTTCCCTCAGAAACTTCCTTCTTTCCATTACTTTTTTCTTCTTGACAGTTGCTCAAGAAAATAACTTGCCCATTGATGCCTGCGATGTCAAGCAAAGCGGTAAAATAAAACAAGGGGCCAACCTTTGGCATCTCCTAGAAGTGGAATAAGTACCACATTTTTCATCTACAAACATCAACCCCCAGACTTCGTAGAGTTGTAGAAAGTAATTATGTCTGATTTAGACTTGTCTAGTGTGGTCAGGGTCGATAGCAGCATCAAAATGCATTGGTGATACGAGAACAACACAGCGGTTTCTTTTTGGTGCATATGAAACTACAGTCATGTCATCACGAAAAGCAAAGATACTCGAATAGGCAATTCGTTTCTTAGAACGAAGTTATGGTGGTAGTTCTCTTTTGTTCTTGTGTTCCTACGTAAGTAATTGCCTCTTTCTAGGAGTTCCCTCACCAATGGCACACTTGAGAACCAGTTGTCTGCTGTGATGTTCCTGCCGGAATTTTCAAGATTGCTTATAAGGCGTAAAACAACGTCCCTTAGGTCTATTTGACTGTTCAAATGGGCTGTTCTGTGGCTGGGTACCAGGGTAAATCTCCATCTTATGTACATAAAACATTTTGGAATCTGTTGCTGTGAATATTTTTAATACCATACTTAGCTGTTTTACTTTTCAGAAATTGTTTTGAAGCCACAATTTTTCCTCTGAAGGCTACCAATTGCCCCATCTATAGTAATGAAAGCACATGGAACGTAATTTTCAGCACATTTTCGGTTAAAATTTTCAAATGCAGCAACCCTGAATGCAGCTAGTTTGTCTAAAGCAAGTCTAGGTGGTCGATCATTTTTTATTATCAAATCTAATAGATTGCAATAAAAAGTGGAACCGCTTCAAAACTCATTGTGCAATAAAACATTTCGATTCCAAATTCATCCCTTTCCCACAGTTCAGAAAGATTTTGGTGATTAGATCTCATAACTCCTGCCAATAGCACAAGACCTAGAAATGCATTCATTTCATATTTTTCAGTACTTTTTTACATCTCTGGACCTAGAGAAACTCTGTCCTTTTCCTTCAATGTAGATATTAGTACACGTTACAATTATATCTAGTATTTCATCATCTATAAATTAGACTGTAGCATTCCAAAGGAGTTTTTTGCATGCTTACCTGCATTTTTTGGGCCAGGCAAATGTCTTATTATATTTGCAGTTCGAGCGCGAGCAGTAGCTGCAAACAATTGGGTCTTTTTTCCATACAGTTTCTCTATCTTTTCCAATAAATTCTTGCACTATACTTCCAGATCCCTGAACAACTTCTTCTATGACTCTGTCTACAGTCGTATGATTTTCAATAACATTTTTCAAACTTAGTCTAAGTCCATATTTTCAGGATATTAGTTGGCTGTCGGTACAGGTAGTTCTTCACTTATCACTCAACAGCACAATATCGGAGTCAAAATCACTATCTTCATCTCTTCTCTCGGTCTGTGGGTCAAACCTCTGGATTTTCATTCTGCGTTATCAGCTTCAGTATCAGTGTTGTGGTCCGACTCACTCACATGATCAGTTTCGTCATGATCCGACTGAGCATTCTCATCCTCAAATATGTCACCCATCTTCTTCGGTTTCAAGTAAAAAATTTTCTAATTCTAGCCACTTTGAAATCTTCAGAACTCATTCTCGGAATAAATAAATATTGTCAACACAAAAACAAAATATTTAGATACAATCTATATCCAAAATCCGTTAGCAATGTATATACATACAAATTCTCCTTCTGTATCACATATAAAAATATTCACTTTCAATGCACATATTAAATAACACAAGTACGCGCGCGGGGGTAAAAATGACCCGGGGTAATTGCAACACTAGTAGGTAACGTGAGTGCGCGCGCGGGGGTCTAGACGACCCAAACGTGTAATGTTTGTTTGGAACGGAGTGTACGATTTCAACCGCGACGGTCAAAGCCAAACTTACTGTAGGCGCGATTACTCATCGTCTACCCGGAAGGTATCTAGCGTCACAGCAGTCTAGCCAACCTACTTCTTCGAAAAATAGAGCAATATATCTACTCGTGGGGTCGTTGAGGCCCCCGCGCGCTCATTTAAGGGTTAAGGAAAACACAGTCGATAGATTTCATAGAATACATATTAACGTCTGTAATAATAACTGCAAATATAATATTTTATGGTGAAAAAAAAGAGAAATCTACTATTAAATTAACATTGGATAAAAATATGACATAATGTTTTGCTTGATAAAATCCATCAAATGGTATCAATACTATTTTACGTAATGGTAAATTAGGGACATGTAAATAAATTTTAAATCAGTATCAGATAACCATATACAACCCCTTAAAATGGCTGCCTTTAATAGGTAAATCTAGTTCTCCATTTATTTTGCGTCTGGCAGTAAGTTTTAATCCATTAAGCTAGGAATATTTTCTCAGAAAACTGTATGTTATAAACCTCTTGACAACGTTTGATTTGGATCTTAACTGCTATCAGAGACGTATATCGATATCATAATATTCTTGTATAAAAAAATAATAATCATGGCTGTGTGCTTTAAACTGCAAATTGACTTCGTGATTATAAAAGTTCTATCATCCACCGTATTGAGAGTGCCTATGTTGGATTCTAATACCGAGCATTGTCAACCGTGTAATCATTTGGTAAAAATCTGATTAAGTACTATACGTACTATATACGTTATGTCTATAATACAGTTGAAGCATAATTTCTGGTAATTTAAAATATATCAAATTTGAGTCCAATCATGTTCCTGATTTTGATGAGTCGGTATCGAGCAATCAAATGAACTTTGTGCCAAAAAGCTTCACCTTGTAGCTTTTAATCTATGTGACTTGACGGTAAAAATTGCAATAATTCTTCAACCATTTAATAATATTTCACTTCATTATATCAACGAGCTTAAGGAATGAAACAACTACCATTTGAATATGCACTATTCTTACAGAACAAGTAATGCCCTGTAAATTTAAAGTCCTGTAATTATTAAAACTACACTATACAATGTAAAATGTAAATAAAGTGCCATGGGCATTGTATAGAGCTCATAGTAATATTTTTTTGATATTTACACATTGAATTGCTAAAATAAACGAGATAAAAGTTTGGCTCAAACCTGAAATAGTATCATATTAAAAAGTTTAATTGATGAGTAATGGCTAAAAACTCTAAAGCATATCACATCGTACAAGGTTTAGACTGTTTCTATTTAGAACTACGGTAGTTATCATGTTAGAAATTGTTCCATAAATGTTGTATGCTATTGAAAACTTTGTACGACCAATATCTGGAAATCTTACGAGATATTTTAAATACGAACATACGATATTTATGACCTCAGAAATATATTTAAGCTATATTTTAAAATACAATGCGTAACAACTTAAATATAACCTATCTTTTTAGAGAAAGTAAAATAGATAGGATTTTTTAATGAACATTCGTATATTATAGACTGATTAGTAATCTTGATTTAAAAATCACGTTTAGTCATATAACTTTAAAATTTACCCATATTTAGCTCACTTCATACACTCATAGTGTGAGCTTGAATTTGTATGTTTAAAGTTTTGAAATTTCTACATTATAAGTTTAGTAATAAGTAGCTTATTTATATTTAAAAAAAATAGATATATATCAAATTTTTTGAGATGTTTGAGTTTATAGTATCTAACAAATTTACAGGATGAAAAATGACTCCCGGTTGTCAGTTTGTTTCCGGGTTGATAAAAGCCCATTAATCAATCGCTTCTGTAGGACGCGCTGCTGTCTGTCCCACGTAGTACGAGTACATCATACAAACAAAGAGTAAGTACGGGGAACATCTGTTTGGAGAGAAATATTAGATTATATGTCCTGTATATTTAATAATTAATTATATTGTCTAATAACTAAAGGTAATATACCCTTAATATCCTTTATGACTGAATTCTTCTACTCATACAAGATTACTGTATTGACAGTTGTATGTCTTAGAGACGAAATGCTCGTCTCAAACACTGCAGAATAAAATTTGTCGGTAAAGGAGCACATTTATACGAAGAAATTGGTCGTTATAGGGGCTGATTAGTCGTAGCAGGTATAATATAGTCGACTTGGCGAAAAACTACTCCTGTTGCAGGAAAGAATTGGTCGTCTTATAGATTAAGTTACTAGAAACAATTGTGTCGTTTTAGTGCTAAATTCATCGCCACAAGGTTTTAATCATTATATTTACACGCGTAAGAGTTTTAAATTAATCAATACTATGGATATTTTATGCATAGCACAGAATACTACGCAAATTACGAGAAATTTTTAAATGTAAAGGGGTTGATTGGTCAGGACACCCCTGCTGTTAATAATGTCCTCTTCTATTTTAACTTTCTTCCCGTTTTACTTGCTGAAAATATACAGCTTTTATGATGGTATAAAATCAAAATAGTATCTTTCAATAACAGATTTAACATTTTATACACTTAAATTTGCTTACAATATTTTGGTACTTTATTTTAGATAATATTGTTTGTATTTTCTGAAATATTTACAATGTGTGCACGTTATAAAAATAGACGTTAATATTTTAAATAAACTAATGCAACTATAAATTAGTTTATTTGTAATAGAAGTGCATAAACTAAAGTAGTATAACTTAACAAAATAATAGAAATATTGTTTACATTAAGTCATTTTTAGTTGTGTTTTCAAATTAAGCAATAAAACATGTATTTTCTGATTTATCTCCAAAATGCACATAACTATTAATGTAAATATATTTAGCTAGATCCAGCTACGGTTGGCATTTGCAGTAATTAATCTCCGAAACTGGTTTGTTCAAAACATGTGTAAGCAGTCTAATTACAACTATTCAGTCTGGCATGAACGGGATTGTTAGGACCTCGTCCCGGGCAGAATAGAGTATCCTGAAAGAGGTTATTTGGACAGGGCTTCAATAATTCTGAACTGACGAGATTGGTAGGTTACAATGGGGAAGATTAATTGTGGAAGCTCAATTACACAAAACGGTCCTTTTGTGCCACTCATTACGAGTATTAAGGATAAGTGTATTATGCTCACACAAATAACACTTTTATTCATTAATAATGATTACAAGCTGATATTTAATCAATAGCTGCATATATTTCGTAATATAATATATACAAAAGTATTTACATTTAGGCTCTTAAATTTTAGTTCCTGTTTACAGCAATATAATCTAAATTTCCTAATTATCATTTATTGTTTCATTTCCGGACCTTTACTAGTTACTTTTAAACCTAATTCTTAAAAAAATTCAAAAAAATAATCAAAGTGTGTATTCTTGATGTAACATATAACATTTTAGTTTATGGAATTATTATTTATAGCCATTGTTTTATACGTTTAATCGGATAGATTATAGAAGTTAGTTAATACATATAAAATTTTATTTTATTTTCTACACTCATTATTCTGGAAAAACAGGAAACAACGCTAACAGATTGATAAGGTTATCTTTTTAATTATATATTATAAAACAGAAAATAAAATACATATATATTGGGTTTTATATATAATTCAATAAACATGGAATTACAAAAAGTAGACTCGAACCCAGATCAATCACTTGCCGAGTGAATGTGATACGATAACACCATAGAACCTTTACTTTCATTGAAATTTAATTTGACTATTTCCATTTATACAAATTTAATTAATGTCAATAAAAGTCGTTTGACAGGTATTTGGTCTTCCGATTATATGTTAGTTTGGATATTTAAACACATATGTGACAGATACGGCCAAATACAAAATAATTGATTGACAAAATAATTGAATCGTCAAAGGTAATGGCCTGTGGTGTAATAGTAGTACATATACCCGGCAAGTGAGAGATCCGGGTTCTACCCCTGGAGGAGTAAGTACTTTTTGTGATTCAATGTTTATTGAAATTAAAATCGGCTATGCAATTAATTTATACAATTTAAATTATATATATATATATATATATATATATATATATATATATATATATATTTATATCATTATAATTAATATATCATATTTATATATTATAAAAATGTTCATTAGTTTGAAAGATTTTTATTCGTCTGTTAAATATTTTTTCTATATTACTATGGAATTATTGTAACTACTTCATTATTATTTACGCATTGCTATAAATGAGCATTTAGCTATAAGCCTTTTATGTAATCAAGCAATACTTTTCTAAACTATGGATGAGTATTAACTTAGTACTAATTAGATTAATATTTATATTTATATGTATGGATTAGTATTAACTATAATTAATGTAAAGAATTTAGGGAAATGTGAGCTAAGACAGTTATTGAACATCTGTTGAGCTTACCAGCTGAACTAAGGAACCAGCTCGAATTTCTGCAAAAATTACACAAGATTATGATTGAGTGCTTTAAACTGGAATCGTTGAGAGGCCCGATCTTAAGTTTTGAACACCACTAATTATTTTAGATTCGAGGAATTTAACTACACTTGTAACGATAGTACAACGGATGGAATTAACTAGGGATAGTTAATGAAAGTTTTTGAAGCAAGGGTATCCATTATAAGCAACTTTACATCCATTCATTTTAAGATTACCCTAAAGAGGAGTTTGATAGGTTTGAAAGAAAATTGAATATATGATGATGCCCAGTTCTGCAAATTAAGTGCATCAGTGTTCTTCGCAGAACCCATGCTAATAAGTGTCCATATTAACATTTTATTAGTATATGAATTTTACTAAAGTAGTGTAGAAGAATGTGAATTGATTTAGGATTGTTTTCAATTTCCTTCTAGTTCTGGGGCATATTTATCCTCCTTTTTCTTATGACTATACCCAAACTGACTTGACTAACACCTGAAATATCAAATTTAAAAATCTACGTACCCTGAGCCTTTACTAGGTTCCTAAAGTCTAGACGGCCTCTTATCCTGTACTAAAAGGAGATAGTATGAAATTAAAGAGAAATGGTTCCTTTAAAGGCATTAAAATTGGGTGCAAAGAATTTTAAAAAACAAATAAGTAAGATTAAAAATCGATGATGCTCAGCACTCAGATGCAGGGAAGTACAAGACGTGTGGGTTTGGGTACAAATTTACACGAAGGCATCCAATAAGGAAGAAAAAAATAACGTTACCTGAAAATATGGGCTGCAAATTTCTCCGGCGTGGATGAAGTTAGAAGGCATAGAACAAGGACTTTAGCTTAACACAATTATCCAATTCATTTTCTCATAGACCTAATATTTTAGGTATCTTATATCGGGCAAAACAAATGAAAAATCCTCCGGCACAAATGATTTCATCCTTAGCACTTTTAGCCTTTATCTTGTTATGCCAATGGCGTAAGAAACTCTGTAAAAACTCCTTTTGATCATTCTAACCTATTGTCTTATTGTTTAATTATAAGCAATATTAAATAGTAAAAAAATAAAATTGTTATTAATCTGCATATACGAGGGTATTTTCCACTTGGTTTAGCATAATTATGAACTACTGGTTATATAATATGGAAACCACTACGTACAAGTTAAATGTATTATCTATTACCTTTGACTGTGCTAATTATGCGGGGTGGGTCAAACCATCCGTTCAGTATGTATAACAAGAGAACTTTTTGGTGTATTCAGATAAAACAAAGTGCTCTACCCAAAAATCGCCATTGGGAAGGCTATTTAAAATATTTGAATTAAAAACTATAATGTTCAGGGGGCGGTCTAACTTTTCGAGGCCGTACGGGTAGTGGCGACCCCGAGGTACCCTAGCTAATGCTCCAGATCCCTTCTCTTCTTGTTCTGGAGGCCTATGGCTGGCACACTTTTCTATGTGTCAGCCTATCTCTCTTCTTCACTCTCTTCTATTTGAGGTAAACTTCCACAACCCTTCGATTAAGTTTTCCTTTCATTTCTCCCACTAGGGGCCAAGCCACGGTGGAACAGCATATGGCCAGGGCTGAATGGCTGGTGGCAAACCAGTCTTTACTATGCGGACTCTGGACACCGGCGACCCTCTAGTTTTAAAAAGCAGCTTACCAGGCATGCGGGGCTCTGTCTGGGTCGACCTTCCATTCCCTAGCTACTCGTTGGGAACATCATGGAAAAAACAAAAACAAAAACCCAAAACCAAACCAAACCCTTGAAACAGTTCCTGAAGCTGTTTTCTACCTAACCTACCTCTTCCTGCTGAGGTAGCTCCTGAAGCTACCTCGCACACACACCATCACCTGGTAAAAACAACTCAAGAGGCTGTATTATGCCAACATCCCCTTACCTTCTCCTCAACAAAGTGCCTTAGGAACACAGGAGGTTCCATTGCACACTGAAGCTCCCATACATGGCAAGGCTTTATCTGAGGAAGGTCTAGTACAAGCGCTGAGGAAGCAAAAGCCCTTCAAGATGTAGAAAGATCAGCTCCTCAACAGCCCAAGCACTCCCATGTCTACAGGTACGCTGGATGATGCCACAGAGCAACTCGGCAACCTCAGAATGAAGAGGCCTAATCTCACCACTGCTCAAAGGAGAGAAAGCACTAAAGGCTAAACTTCTTGAAAAGGGTGAAGCTTTTGACCCTTCCCAAGTGGGAGGGGGGGGAAAAAGAGGAAAAAGAACCCAGAACGGCAGGAGGTCTCAACTCCGGGCCCAACTGCGGGTACCAAAGCGGGGGTAGGGGTCGGCCAAACGCCCCAGAGGCACCTCGGTCACCCCACCCATCCCGCTGAGGGGCCTGCAAAGAAGGCTAGGAGGAAACCCAAAAGCCCGAAGGCTACACGATCCCGAGGCCTCTGGTAGCACACCCAAGGCTACCTACAGAGAGGTCGCGGCGATCAAAATAGCCATAGCCCTCGAGAAGGCTACCCAGAGGCGAAGCTTAGTGCAGAGCAAGGAGAAGCCATTCGAGGACGCAATTATGGAAGAAATCCAACCCCTGGAGGATGGTTCCGTTCCATCGTTTTGCGGGCACCTACCTAGAGGAAAAAGGTGTTTTAATTGCTTCCTGCATCAACGAGCACACCAAACGTTGGCTGGAAGAAGTTATTCAAAGATATAAAACCTCTTGGGAGATGACATCTCTCTGAGAGTGGGTCTGCGTAAGGACATCTTGAGGTCCACTAGGGTGGTTATTCAGAGCTCACCCGAAGCTTCTGAAAAGACACCTGAAAAGATACTTGAAATGTTCAAAAAGCAGAATCCCAACCTAAATGTAAATGAGTGGAAAATCCTTCCATCCAAGCCAGATCCGAAAGGTTACGGATTATCGTCTGTTTCCTGGACTAGGTCTGCTACAAGGCTGTGAAGGCTTCCAACTGTAGAGCCAACCTAGGACTCTGGCAGGTCTCAATTGTCTCCTCGACAGTCAAGGACAATGCCACGAGTTCTACATAATCAACCTCCAGCACAGTAGGGCTGCTTCGGCAGCCTTCTGCCAGTTCTTCCTCCAGGAGGGATTTCGATCTGGCATTGATTCAAGAACCATGGCTTCACCAAGGGAGAGTGGCGGGGAGGCTTGGATTTTCTTAACCCTCAACGAATTCTGCTCCAGAGATCTCACTGTGGGCACACTGACCTGGAAGAATGGAGGCATAGTACAGAGCACAATTGTAGGCTCCGTATACTTACCATATGATGCCAGGGAACTCCCTCCATCAAGAGACCTAGAGCTCCTGGTGGAAGAAGCACAAGAGCTAGACGTCAAACAACTTCTTCTAGGTTGTGACGCCAACGCCCATCACTCTGCCGTATGGGCAGCACCAACACTAACCCCCAGAGGTGAGGCACTTTTACAATTTCTTCTAAGCAGGGACCTATTTTATATGTAATAAAGGTAACCGCCCCACGTTCGCAACACGAACTACACAAAAAAGTTATTGATATAACAATCTGCACACAAGGTATACTTGGAATGGTTGATAAGTGGCACGTAAAGCGAAGAGCCTCATTATCGGATCACAGGTATATCCGCTTCAACTTGCAAGATGGGGCTGCAGAGGATCCTCTATCGCAATCCCAGGAGGACTGACTGGTTGGGATATAAGTCTGACCTTCAGTCACAGTTGGGATCGGTAGGCGAAGGGTGCGATGCTTCAACAGATATAGATCAGATAGCTTCTGACCTGCAGAATGCTATAATCAATAGCTTCCACGACAATTGTCCATTGCGACGGGTGGGGAAGAGTCGAACCCAATACTAAGTGGTGGGACTGCGGACCTCGCTCGCAAAAGGGCTAATGTTAGGAAGCTGTACAATTCAATGCAAAAGGAGCCGTATCTGGGAGTCCTATCATAGAGAACAGAATACAGCCTAGCAATTAAAAAGGCAAAACAAAGTTCCTGGAGGCAGTTTACCACAGAAGGTAAATGAGTTAAGCCCGGCAGCTAGACTGCAACGTTTACTAGCCTCAGGTCCAACCGGTCACTTGGGATCTTTAAGGTCCCAGGGAGGTCAACAACACACTTCCGGGTCTAGTGATAGCTCCTAAAACTTCTCCTTGAGGACTCACTTCCCTGATTGTATCTTTGAGAATGACAACACTGGAACGTCTATGGTAACCATGAGGCAGGCTCACGGAAAGAGCTTATCGTGGTAGCTGGGCCATTGCCAGAAGGATTGTCACTCATCTCTAAAGCCAAATGGGCAATTTTCTAAATTTGCCCCCTTTCAAATCTGCAGGAGGGGATGGAAATCTTTCCGGCCCTGCTTCAACAAGGGCCGGAGAATCTCCCTTACCCTTCTATGTGAACTATCAGGGCGAGCCTAGCTTCATGGGTACATACCACAAGTCTGGCGTCTCAACAGGGTGGTCTTATTCATCCCTAAAAAAAAGGGAGAGCGGACTATTCTGTCCCTAAATCTTTTCGTCCCATCAGTTTATCTTCGTTTCTACTGAAAACATTAGAAAGACTGGTGGAGAGGCACCTGAGAAAGGGAGTTCTCTCAGACACTCCCCTTCATCGCAACCAACATGCATTACCAGCCAGGCAAATCCTGTGAATCAGCACTGCACCAACTAGTACAGTAGGATTGAGGATAGGCCTGTCCGCCAAGGAATTGGCATTGTGCACCTTCATAGACATTGAAGGAGCTTTTGACAATGCTAAATTCACGTGCAATGTAAGTGGAGCACAGCGACGTGGCCTCGAGCCAGCTCTGTGCCGGTGGCTTAGGGCCATGCTGTGCTCCAGACGGATCAGGGCCGATCTCAATGAAGACTCGCTCGTGATCGCACCCACAAGTGGGATGTCCTCAAGGAGGCATCCTGTCACCTCTACTGTTGGAATCTAGTAGTAGATGGTCTACTTGAGGACCTTACTAACAATGGAATCTATGTCCAAGGTATATGCAGACGACATTAGTCCTTATGGTACAGGGGAAAATATACAAATGTTGTTGGTTGATATCATGAATACCAATCTTCAAACATGTTATACAACTGGTGTCAGGTAGAGAGGGACTGAAAATTAAATCCCTCTAAGACAGTAGTTGTACTATTCACTAGGAAAAAGAAACTAGAGTCTCTTTCTAGGCTGAAACCTCGCATCCACACAGCTTGAGTGGTCAAAGACAGTCAAATATTTAGGACTGACTCTAGACCATAAGCTTACGTGGAATGATCATCTTAACAATATCCTGCACAAAGCAAAGTGGGCGCTCATGACGTCCAGGAGACTTGCTGGAATCTCATGGGGCGTAAAACCCCATATAGCACTATGGCTTTACAAAGCAGTTGTTAAGGCCTCAAATCACTTTATGGTTCATTAGTCTGGTGGGACAAAGGTGAATCAGGTAACTGCCAAAGCCAAGCTTGAAAGCTTACAAAGGCTTGGTACAATCTTTGCAAACCGGCAAGCATTCAGGAGCAGTCCCTCAGCGACCCTCGATGGTGGCTTTAGGACTTCTACCTCTTGATGTCCATATATAAAGCTGAAGCGCGCGTTAAGTCAGCTTATCGGCTGGTGGTTGCTGGCTTGTGGAGGAATGGCGCGTCTAACGCGAGCCATGGCGCCATCACTGAAGCTGTAAACCAAGCGCTATTCTCGAAATGGTCTCCGACATAATGAGAACGGGTGTTCGTATTTAATAAGCCATTCTCTGTTGACTTCTACTCCAGAGATGAGTGGAAATCGCCAGATAACATCCCAACAATAAGAAAGAGCTTTGTCTGGTACACGGATGGCTCGCTTATTAAGGGTTAGAACTGGATATGGAGTGTTTTAGTCAATCCCCTAGAACTGCCCTTTGCGGCAGTTTGGGTCGGAACTGCTCCATATTTCAAGCCGAAATCTATGGTATCCTAAGCCTGTGCCAACCTAGGTCTCACTAGAGGGTACCAGGGAATGAACATCTGTATAATGTCAGACAAGTCAGGCAGCTCTTAAAGCTCTTGACTCCAACAGCATCTCATCCATGCTTGTGTGGGAGTGCTTTAACACTCTCTGCAAGCTTGGATCACGCAAACTTTGTGCGTCTTGGTTGGGTACGGGCCACACAGGCATAGGTGGTAACGAATGCGCCGACAGGCTTGCCAAAAGCGGAGCAAGCATGCCATACACCGGTCCAGAACCGAGTTTGTGGTATAAGCAAGTCAGCCGCTTACCAAAGTATAAACAAATGGTATCCAGGAAGACAGACACACCGCTTGCGGTGGCAGAGTCTCCAAGGACAAGCACTCGGCAAAAAGACTGCTTGCTGATTCTAGCTCCGGCTTCACCCAGATGGCTGATGGGGCTGGGCAGGGATCCGGGTTAAGCAAGTGATTGCCTTGATCACTGGACACGGCCACTTCAGGGAAAACACCTAAACACTCTAGGTTTACGACATGAGGACTTGGAGTGCAGACTCTGCAATAAGTCTGAAGAGACTGCAAAACACATAATACTGGACTGTGAGAGACTGGGAAGCAAGGAGAAGGGCTCTTTTCGGTGATAAACAACCAGGCGACGAACCAGATGCTAGTATCGGGGAAAAGCTTCTTAGCCTAATTAAGGGCACAAAGATAGGCTTACCCCTCTAACATCAAAGGGGCACACAATAAGCTCAGGTTGACGTGTGAGGATCTGTGAATCCACCACAATACCCCAAAGAAAAAAAAAAAAAAAAAATATGTTCAGGGTGTTTCAAAATGAAAATTAGTAGTCGAATCCAAATATTTTTAAATGTGAGCAAAGGGCAAATTATATATATATATATATTTTCCTTTGTTGAAAGTTACGGAAAACCCTTTATGTTTTATCCTTGTAAGTTTGGTTTATTCTGAATCTGATTACTGTCACGCAAGAAGTTTAGATTCATTCAAATATGCCAAATGGCTTTTGTAAAAGAAGCATAAATCTTTTTTCCAAAGTTTTATAGTTATACCTGTGCAATCCATAATTTAAACTAATTGAAAAATGTTTACATTATAATAAACAAAACCTCAACATCAACATTCAAAACTTCTAATTACACATTTATTATTAAATAGTAGTGTACTTTTAAGTTTAAGGCATCATTAAAACGAAATAATATTGTACATGTATAAGATTATTGACTTTAATTCTAAGGGTTTGAAATGTATTAAAGAGATACGGATTTTAATTTAAAAATGTAGGTTACAAAACTAAAAATATCTTACTTAATTTATTGCACTAGTTTACAGGTGCTCAAAAGGTATCCATTTTTTAATAAGCACTTTTCAATTCTAGAACAGGACCTATGTTAAGGTCACAACACCTCTCATCAAATTAACAGCATTCCTGATTGTGAAAAACTAAATTTTCAACCTAATCCAAACATAGAAATCTATGTTTATAAAATTAGGATATCTTAGAGAATAGTTGAAAGGTCTATCTATTCCGATCTATTATATATTTATTGATAGTTTGTCCAATGTTGTGGCGTAATTAAGTGGTGGCCCATCTTGCAAGAACCACACATTTTCGAAGTCTTCATCAGCTAAGTCTGTCAGTTAGTTAGGTAATTGATAATTAAAAACGTTGTTGTAAGATTCTGCAACTATATCTTCTTCGTAGAAGTAAGGACCTAAAATTTAGCTCCTTACTTTTGATTATACGGTACCTTTGATTATCAAACTCTCTCTCTCTCTCTCTCTCTCTCTCTCTCTCTCTCTCTCTCTCTCTCTCTCATATTAAAAGAGATATAATTATAATTATTATTTTTATATAGTTAACTATCATGCGACAACTCAATTGTCAAATTCTGTATTTGATAAAGTTTGAAGCCTGTCTTGATGGAGGAGTGGTCCCTCAGTCCAAACCAAGGCAGGGTAAATAAACGAATTGTCAATTCTCTCTCTCTCTCTCTCTCTCTCTCTCTCTCTCTCTCTCTCTCTCTCTCTCTCTCTCTCTCTCTCAACCGCCCCAGAGAGAGCTTACTACAAGTACATCTTTATGCCGCTTTCCAAAGGTGATCGAGAGGCTATCGCTAGCACTTGGCATAACACTTCATTAAGTAACAAATAAGAGGGCTTTTTTTCAATGAAAACTTGCGAATATGATGCAAGGATACAGAAAATTGTAGTACACACCGTTAGTGTGTAGACCCTCAAAATTAACCTCCGGGACCTCAGTACCCCACGCAATTACAAAAGGTTAGTCATCTGTGTAAATAACTAAATAAAAGATATTAAACAATTATATGTATCAGATTTAACCAAAATATTGTGATATTTATTGACATTGTAAAAATATTACGTAAAGGTTATTTTAGGAACTCTTAAAATATCTCTATTATGGTTAAGCATTATGATAACTTGCATATTGAAGATTACAAAGATCTTTGGCTATCTCAATTTTAAATATTAAAACTTATATCAAATATAAAAAAAACAAATACAATTTACGGGTTAGGTGATTTCTGATTCCTCATTTATAGTTGTTAAATTAGTGAATTAATTTGAGATTAAAATATAACATGTATAACATACAACACACTAGTTAGTAATATACGTGCGTATTAACATTCGTATTATTTGTCCTCTGTTCCAAAATATTAACAAAACAATGTCTGTTTACATTTTAGCCAATATCTACCACTCTCCATAGATGAATAATGCAGAATATCTAGATATGTAAAATACAGAGCTGTTATTGTTGTCCTGAAGTGGGACTTTGTGTGTAACGACATGGAAAATACTCCACCTGCTATTGACGTCACGGTTTTGTATCTGATGTTTACTTCCATTATTTGAAATACTTTGAGTTTCTACGTAAGTAATTATAAATACAGGATTCGTTCAATTATATTTAAGATAGTACTTTTTAATTGAAAAAAAAAAATAGCAGACTTGCCTTTAAAAGACTCACCTTGAAAAAACGAAGCAAGTAAATTCGTTATATAAGGTGACCCAGATAAATATTTCAAGAAAGGTATGATATAAATCCATTCAATACGTTGTGAACGTAATAAATAGGATACTGGATATATTACAAAGTAAGTTGGAACTGTAATAATGTACAGAGTGTTCGAGAACTGGAGAGTAAAGTGTTCGAATGTCAAAAAATGTCAATGTTATTCTGATTCAAGCGAGGAATAATGTTAAAACTGCTAATAGGAAAAAAAGTTTTTAATTTTTTTAATTTTATGGAAAAATTTGATTCTCAAAACTAGAATCGTATTCAACATGTCAGTGCTGGGTGCGGAGATTTCCTTAGGTATGTCAAGAAGATAAGGCATCTTTCATAGCATTAACATTTAAATGAGCATTGCGTCTGCTTCCGGAGTGACAGATATTCAAAATGAGCGAGGGTGGTTGAAGGAGTTACCTCGTGTTGATAACAGATAAGGAGGGATACCGGCTTTGTCCCAGTCATCTTGGAGAAAGGATGCAAGCAATGTTCAAGCCTCTCCTGTTAAAGTTGGCAGGGAACAGCATCCCCTCGTGACCAAACTAGCATCAGACTTTATCACTAAGGGAACTCCACCCCTTTCAACAGACCTAAATCGTTGAAGACCACAAGTATGTAAGTAGAGTTAATTATATCTTGTATTAACTCTCACTTTACTAAGAACTCCTAATATCCATAAAAATATCCTTAATTATATTTTTAGTCTTGTGCAATCGTCCAAGATTGATTTTAAATGTGAACATTTTAAAAAAAGTAATTATTAAGGGGGTTCGGTAGGTTAAAAATTAAAAAAATTATATATTTTTTTATTTCAATTTATTTTTCTGTGTTGTTTTCTGAACATTTTGACATAAAAAGTATTTAATTCTGACAATGGGAAGTAATTTAAAAAAAATATACAACATATTGTCTGCACAGCTGCAATTTTTACCAGAAATTGTATCTATGGTAACGACAGTACTATTATAATAACTAGCATCCAGAAACAGTTGTTTTTCTTTCAATGGTTGGCTAACCTGAAGTATTGTGCCAATATACAGCAGACAAGAGAAGTAAGAAAACATTGTTTGTTTACATTCATGAGTTTATTCTTTATTGTGAAAACTCAAAAGTAAATACACATTACAATAATCTTTCTAAAGTGTTGTGTCTAGTGTTTTAAAAGAATATATTATTAAAAATGCCTAGGAGTACTAGTGTTTTCAAGAAAAGGAAACGAGTATTTTGTAAGAAGACAGTAGAAACTAAAATTATGAAAAATAAAGATATATCCCGGCTAAAAAAGGCTCAGCGCATGATCTCGGAAGTTGCAAAAAGAAGCAGACAATCCCGTGAAAGTGCTAAAAGGAAGTTGGAAGATGAATGGGAAGATTTGGAGGATCTTGATGATCCCAGTTATGGAGCAGGATGCCAATAAGTCTTCAGTTACATATTACCAAGTAAGACCAAATGTATATTTTAACTTTAACGTTGATTTCCCGGAATTAAATTTTTTTTCTTACTTATGTACCTTTTATCTCAGGAAGTATTAGATGGATCATTATGAAAAAAAAACCACTTGTACATGCCACCAATATACACATTTTAAGCGCGTAACATTGTAAAAAAAATCTTTAATAATTACGCAAAAAAATAAATAACATAACACTTTTTCAAAAAAAAAACATGTATTTTAAAAAAAATTATTTTTTAATGAAATTTTCTTAAAAACCAAAATGTTTTGCGCTCTTTTTCATGATAAGGACCTAAAAAATAACACATAAAAATTTTACTGTAATCGAACCAGTTGTTCCTGAGAAAAAGGTACATAAAATATAGGAATATAGCATTGTAAGGATAGGGCCTACCGAACCCCCTTAAAGACTTCTCAAATACTGTGGAATTTTTGCGTAAAGGGCTAAATTTTTATAAAAACGGACCTTTATACTGAGGGTACTTTTTTATTCGTATCTTACATGATATATTGTGAGGGTCACGATTGGTGGTGTCAATATATGTCTATTATTTACAGATCCTCGCAATAAAACGAAAGATTTACAGTCAACATGATACCACTAAAATAGAACTTAACTTTCTTGTGTAGCTAATAACAAGATGACTGCTAGTATACTTGGCTCTTAGCTATCAGTTAATTTCTACCTAATGCCTTGCGTATTACTCAATCAATCTATTGCTCACTCAATGCCTAAAGTATATTCAATGAGACAGGGTCAAGTTTCATAAAGCTAAATCTTACAAGCAATTATAAAAAAATCATAAAATGTTTTAAAGGGAACTAATTATACTATAAAAACCTTATTTTCAAAAATTGTGCTGTGTTTTCTTTATATATAAAAAATTGAATAAGTAAGAGTAAAAACACTCCACGCCATATTTTAAAGTTGATATTCAAGATCTACGAACCCACGCAAATTTACTTAGTTAAAAATGGAAATTGTAAACTTAACTGAGTAGAATGCAACGCAACGTTGAACAAATATTAATGGTTAATCCATTTTATACAGCCATAAAAATTTACTGTAAGCAATGAAATTGCATTACACTCCCACATACAAAATGGTACGCGTCAGGTTTCTAGTTGCCTCATTTGAACCAAATTGAATAATGTGGGTTCCAGCTGATCGGTTGCATGGAAACAATCAATAAACCTTTCTAACTGTAACATAGTGACAAAGCAGAAAAAACGATTACTAGAAACCAATCTGTTTCAAACCAATCGCTCACCTGTAGACTGTTCTCGCCTCTCCGCAGTGTTTAGAATATTTTTGGCATGGGACTCATACATTATGGTATAGTATTTATATTTATTCTTACAGTATATAAGAAACTTAAAACATGTGACACATATTTCTCCACCTATAATATATTTTGCAACTTTCAATTTTCGAGATAGCTTAGAGTCCATGACAGATACGGTAGTATTAACCCTGACCACATAGGTCTAATCTACTGAGAAGAATAACTGTTGGTGATGTTGAAGCCTCCTGGGAGGGTTTATTCTTCCAAACTTTGCATTCTGGACATACGGAAGCTGTTTCTGCCTTTATTACCATTTTAAATGCTTCAGCACATGAAAATACTATTTTGTATTACAACAAACCAATGTATATATATATATATATATATATATATATATATATATATATATTGGTTTGCGCTAATTGATAATTTCGTACAAAATAATAAAATCTGTATATATATATATATTTTTTTTTTTATACAGGAAAAGATAAGGGAAAACCATTTATAAAACAATTATGGGTAATTAATAATTTCCTAAAAATTAATTTAATCTATATGTATATACAGATTATATTAATTTTTAGGAAATTATCAAATACCCATAATTGTTTTCAAAATGGTTTTCATTTATCTTTTCCTGTAAAAAAAATTGGATATCACGGTTTTGGTCTGCTGGAGATCAATTTTTTATGCAAAAATTAAATTTTTAATAAACCCAATTGGAATTTATTACAAATATCCTACACCATTATTTTTCTGTCCTATGTTCAATTAGTTGATTTTAACACCAAATTGAACTATACAATTGTATTAAGCATCCTTATGGATAGATAGTTATTAGACTATATGTCACGTAATTTTATAAAACAATTTTGTGTCATTTTTATCCCTATGAAAGATATTGTTCAATACTCGTCCCGAAAGTTTTGTTATGTGACTCGATAGCACTTTCCATGCTCGGTTTTGCTGAACGTGAGAATGCAACTCGACTCTTAATAAAATTGGTCACATTCTTGACTAGTAATTATGTTTACTATTGCACGAACTAATTCTTTTAACAATCAAAGTTTATGGCACATTTTTATTACTATTTTTAAATTGAAACTCCTAAAATATATACTGTTTTTTTCGAAAAAATTATTCTACTGTTACACATGATCGTTGTTTACAGTTTTTAATGAGTTGTTATTTCTTTTCACTTTGTGACAAATTGATTTATTCTAATTCTCATTTAACTTATAAGTAATAGATTGACTGCATCTATGATTTACAAAATCCGAATAAATTTTTCCTTCTTAATGCATAAATGACATCACACATCACATGTCTAAGAGTATATATTTCAACCTTTTAACTTTGTTCTGTACATGTTTTAACTTACATCGTCTTTTAAAACCTTAAGTACATACTGCAGTGCATTGATATTTTAACTAAAAATAATGAAATCATAAATTATAAATTTCAATTTATGCACGTTTATGAACATTAGTTTTCAAAACTGTGTAGATAACATTCACATGATCAGATATAAGGTCACAGATCACCATCTAACTAACTTGGAAACTTGGGTACTCTAGATCACGTACAAGATCGTTTTGTCAAACAAGAACTAGCGCACGCGTCGTATGCCGTTAAACCTGAACGTGTTCATGGCAAGGAACTTGCCGTGATCGTTGTAATTCAAAATTATTACAATAACAGTTTTGTATGGAATTTAAAACTCGCTAAGGAAATATAATTTTCTCTTTCCCACAGATATTGCTATGTTTACCGATGATTAAAAATTTTCAACGTTTAGATAATTTGTACAACGCATTAACACAAGTATTTACTATGAATTTTATATTTTCTGAATTGCGTCCGGTACTGTGTTAGAAGTGTACAGAAGATTCTTTGTCCTTAGATGCAGAACCTTTTTGTACGTATTGTGATCATCCTGATATGATTATTGCCTTTAATGAGGCAAATGTGCCTTATGCATATGTGGCCCAGCGTGACAATGCCACATAAGGCAGTGGCAATGTAAGTAGTTGCTATGACTGCAACTGGCTACGACTGGTTGACAAGCTGGGTGCGCTGTTTTATTTTTTATTTTGTTTAACCACATTTAAACCTCAGCGTCAGCTATGCCGGCTTCGAAGTCCACTGGTTTTTATTTTAAAAGTACAAAGTACATGATTGGGCCTCCGCGGTATTTGAACCCGTGATCTCTCGGTTAGAGAGCCGAGACTATAACCATTAGTCTACGGAGGAGAAGGATGCGATGTTTAAAAGTGAAGTGGCAACCGAATGTACAGAGGAATCGTGAGGATAGGATAATATGAAGTGTGAAGGGTATTTGAGATCAATACGTGGTATAAAATGGATATATTATTTTTGGGGTTTACATAAATTTTTATGATATAACTTGTGATTTATGTTGTTCTGTGTTCTCACCTTGTTGCGTAACTTAGTTATATTGAAACACCCGTTTGGTCATAAGTATACTAAGGAAACTTTTAAATGGTACATGATTGGTCTATCACTCTTAAAGCTGAGAAAAATTACATCTGTCTATATGTCTACCTATATGCTATCTGTACGTGCCTAATAGGCAATCCTAGATACTTGAGATATGTCACGAATTTTCATTTATAAATAAATAATAATAATGCATGGTCACTCTGTTGGATTTGGCTGAGCATCAGTGAATATGTGTACATTATATTTATAAGTAACAATGGTGGCAACGAGAAAAAAGCGAATAAATGATTGTGTAAGAAACTCAATACACTCGTAAGATACTTTAATATAAGATAAACTAACGCATGTAGACTACTGATCCAGTACACAGAAAACATAATTGTAAAAGTAAACGTTTAAAGTTGTAATTTCAACGCACTGTCGCATTCTAGTACTAACCATACCTCACTGGAATAAATACTAAAAACATAGGAATGCATATCTTGACAAGTTATCTCAATAAACACTTTTTTTACCTTTAATTTTAAATTGAACCTAATTTCTACAAACTTATGAATTATTTATATGGTGATGTATATCCAACCTACAAATTTGGCTAATTTGGATATTGAAGCATTTCACTTAGTAGGTTGCATAGTTTTTTTTATACCAAGGAGATGTTAACATTTCTTATCTGTAAGACGGATCAGCTATAGGCTTAAAACATAGGCTTGTCATGCAACCTCAGAGTAGGATTTCTGGTGACACGAGGTGTTGCGTACTCCTACGCTGCACTACATATAGTCGGAAAGCACAGAGAGACACAAAAAGGCCTACCGTGTCAAAAAGGCATCCAAACTTCTGTTCAATAAAGCTAAACATTATTAAAACTAACAATTAATGTATTGAGTTACCAGTAGGAGATAAAACAAGATGATCTACGGGATCAAGTGAGGGTAATAAAGTGTTTTTGAAACAGATCAGAAACTAAGCTAATTTTAAGTAAACTAAATAGTTGCATATACAGTTTCCAAGAACACATTAATCCATCAGAGTACAATATACAATACACCATGGTTTATTCACTTCAACAGATACCTAGTTACATACTTGGCCGAGTTTTGCAAGTCGTAAAGGGCTGTTGAATATTTGAAAATATATCCATTTCTCGATTTGTTATGAAAACTTTACTGCAATTCAATACCTGAAAAATAGTATTGGTCGGACTGTATTTGGTGAAATTTTATTATTTTCATTCCAGGAATTGTGAGCAAAAGTATTTTCATGACCACTTTACGCTTAGATTGGATTCCCAATAACTTGATTGTTTGTAATATTCTAGAATCCCATTTAAGTCAACATCCTTATGGGGATAAAATTCGGTTTTCGTATTGTGTTATAGCAAACAACTGATAGAGTAATATATGGATTACCTTAGATTTCCAAAATTTTCTGAACGTGAATATTTATTTATACCAGCAATACATACGCTCAATTAAATATTGGATTAGTGAAATGATACGACATAACTATGTAGAAACAATAAATACGTATACTGACTGGTCTATACAGAATGGTCTTTTTACTCTCTTAGGTTTTCCTATGGAAGAACAGCGCGTTTAAATAAATCTTTTAAAATTAAGAGTTGACTTTTAATCTAATATCAGCAGTCTTAGAGATATTACATCCCACTCGCTGTTCCACCAGTAAGATAAACGTTATGTTTATATTTTTAATCCGGAAAACGAAAATCTCCTATTAACCTTATTTACAGTTATGAAATAAACACTCCCGCTTAGAGTTGTAAGAATTGTGCTATAATAAAGATTCGGTTGAAAAATTATGTTAATAAATTCTATAATAAAACCTGTTGGAATACCAAATTGTTTTGGGAGTGTTTACCCTGACTTCCATAAATAGGTTTCTCTTTATGTTGTTCTCAAATTAGAAACAACAATTTTTTGCCATGTTCATAATATAACAAGAAATGTATCAGATATAGGGTCTTGCGTAAAGATATTAACAGAGTGAATTTGTAAAGGCTCTATTGTCCTACAGTGACATATTTACATAATTGATCATGTAACGTCTTTTAATCATATTTCTTACTTGTTCTCACTAACATATTAACATCTAAAATCCTGTGTAAATAGCTTAAAGACCTGAAATTAGCTAATATCCATTTCAATGTATAATAAATAAATAACAGATAGCTCAAGTGTAGAACTGAAATTAAAACTTATTGAAACATTTTTCTTATATTTTTTTTGCAAATAAATAATTGCAATATCCAAAGTAATACTTTAATCTCATTATTATATATTTGTTTGTTTCAAATTATAAATTGAAATTATGTGAATTACGATCGGCACTTTAAGAATACTTTCAGAATCTATTATTGAATTGCTTCCACGATATATTCACTAAATAAAACAGATTTTTATATACAGAATATTGTTATCAATTTACAACAAAAGTATTTTTGTTGTATCTTTTGACACAAATTACAGTTTTGAGAAACTTTGTAAAGAATTTAGAAAGAAAGAAGTTAGAAGATTTTTTATGTTAATGTATAAGGACAACAAATTTTATTCGAGGCAAATAAAAGTCATCCCTGTAAAGTTTATTGAAATAGGAAATCTGGAACTTATCCCATTATTACATGAGTATCAATGCTATGAAGGTTACAGGTATATACATACAATTATACAATGAGTTCTATTTAGTGCAGATAATAAATAAATCAGATTCAGCTCTCAGGTGAAGATACCGTTAAGAGAAATGTGATCAGTACCGTTACGAGAATACCGAGACAGAATCATCCTCAATGTCTTTGACACCTGTCATTGAGGATAAGCTTAAATTATTCAGCAGCTCCCAGCAAAAAAGTCAAACGACCTTGATCTAAAGTCAATATGTTTCATCAAACATCCTTACAAGCTTTGGTGAAATCCTTAACTCAAATATTACATTCTTTAATCCAAACAGGAGTTTTCCCCTTCCTCGTTAAATTTCTGAACTTGTCCCAACTTGCTCCAAGGATAGACATTTTCGAACATTAAGTATCGGCATGCCTAAAGGTTTCAACTGAGCTGACTACAATACACCTTTCGAAGGACTTGGTTCTTAAGGTATCAGGTACATGATCCATAAGTAACTTAGTTTTCTTATAAGGCATAGATCTCAAGTTGTCAAAAAATAAAATTGTAGGTCTAAACGAATGAAAACAAGTTGTATTGTTCCCTGGGGATTAATTTTCAGTACCGTGCTTTTGGTGATTTATGTCAACGCAATAGTATGCCTACTTTTGCATGGAAGACTGTCGCAGCATGCTGATGATGCGATTCTATGATTCACGGCAATACCAAATTTAGTGTTGGATCGACATGCATTTTCCTCATAAAAAAAATGTGTCCAACAGTTTTTCCACAGTCTCCAGCTCACAAACAAACACCTCCAAAATTCAACGTTTACAATTTTTCTTTACGTAATGTGGGCAACCAGTGAATACCTGCCGTTTTGTTGGCTAAATTCACACGGAAATAACTCCTCTATTCAAAATCCCTAGGAACACACTTTGATTAAGGCTTGAGTTGGAATGAGCACACACCACAATAATGTTTGCCAAAATGCCAAACTTTCTTCAGCCATGTATGGTTTTGAGGTCCTTAGTAAATAATGCTGGAGTCAGGTACTGGTTACAACTTAATGTGGCTTAATTCAAACAAACTTTTTCCTACGTTCATGTGAGGGAGCCTGGGCAAAATATCTGTAGCAAACACTCCTGAAAAAGCGATTCTATTACTCGAAAAAAGATTTAGAGAGTCGTGCAGGCAAGCCTTCAATGAATTGCAAGCTGTTCACTCTCCCTCGCAGGGAAGTGTTCGCCTATTAGATGCAATAAAACATCCCCTAACGCATTAGTCGTTCAAAACGCGCCTTATGGGTAGCCATAACGGAGACTTGCAGATTATAAAACGTTTTAAACAAACACAGTATAAGTTAATCGTATGACAATTTAAAATGTGACACAGTAAACGATGTTGCGTAATTAAATGAGCTTTGGACAAAACTTGTAACGTGACACTTACTGTTCAGTATTCCTCTGTTGTTTTATTATTGCAGAGTTATTTGTAGACTGGAAGGTTTGGAAAGACAATAGAGCAAGGTTATTAAATCAAATAATTTTTATGTTTCATAACTATATTTAGTACCCTAATTAGTCAACTGGCACGTATAAATTCCCGGTAAATTTAAAACATACATGAAGCAAAGTGAGTAATGACCACATCCAAGGGTAAACCAGCTAGTTGTGGGATATTAATTGGTACCGCTGCCAGGGCTAATGACAAAACCCGGGTAACATATTTAGCCAGAGTGGGCTCATATCCTGGGATACTTTATCAGCACGCCCGCACCAGTAGCACGTATTAGCGCCATTACTGAATGATGAAGTAGGTCGGTGTATTAATGTAATCTGTGTAGATTGGCACAGTTCCACTTTGCTTTTTTATATAATTGCTTTTTGAAATGTTGGTAATTACCACGAGAGTACTTTCAGTGTTTAATAGATTTATTACCTCATTTAAACTTGTTGTAAGTACTAGATGTAATTAATGCAATTAGTTTTATTCTAAAAGAAAGGCAAAGGGGAAGCCACAAAAGGAAAACTTTTACCGGTATATTAAGTTCTATAATAATATTTATTATAGATGTTAAAATTCTATTATTAGCTCAGATTTATGAGTATAAATTTTGACTGTGGTATTTACCTTGATTATAGAAATCTCCTTATAACAGGATTTAACGTGTCTTCATTATGCATAAAAGTTTATTTAATGAACACTTTTTAAGGGGGTTCGGTAGGCCCTATCCTTACAATGCTATATTCCTATTATTTTATGTACCTTCTTCTCAGGAACAACTGGTTCGATTACAGTAAAATTTTTATATGTTATTTTGTAGGTCCTTATCATGAAATAGAGCGCAAAACATTTTGGTTTTTAAGAAAATTTCATTAAAAAAGATTTTTTTTTAAATACATGATTTTTTTTGAAAAAATTTTGTTATTTATTTTTTTGCGTAAATTATTAAAGATTTTTTTTACAATGTTACGCGCTTAAAATGTGTATATTGGTGGCATGTACAAGTGGTTTTTTTTTTCATAATGATCCATCTAATACTTCCTGAGATAAAGGTACATAAGTAAGAAAAAAATTAAATTCCGGGAAATCAACGTTAAAGTTAAAATATACATTTGGTCTTACTTGGTAATATGTAACTGAAGTTAATGGCATCCTGCTCCATAACTGGGATCATCAGGATCCTCAAAATCTTCCCATTCATCTTCCAACTTCCTTTTAGCACTTTCACGGGATTTTCTGCTTCTTTTTGCAACTTCCGAGATCATGCGCTGAGCCTTTTTTAGCCGGGATATATCTTTATTTTTCATAGCATCACAAAAATTCTGCCCAACAATCAATCCCAGTTTCTTAAATACCATACACCTTGCTATATTTCCTTTATTAAAAGTATTGATGGCATCATATACACCTAAGTGAAGTGTGTGAATGCTTACAAACACGGTTTTCGGTAGGCGAGTCCAAATTATTTGGTTCACAGACTCATTGGATTCTGTGATTTACCATGTAAGCACTTTTTTGGAAGGTCAGGAGCACTAAGATCTTTGAAAATAGGTTTTAGCCTCTCCATTATGGCAAGTGGTTAGGTGAAAATGTTTTTCATGATCATATTTTTCATTTTGGACCAATGATTTTTTATATTTACACCAACTATCACTTCCTTTCGGGCAAAGTCCCATGTTGAGGATTAGAGTTACTTGATAGTAAATGGTAGTATTCTGCCCATATAGCTTGCTTCATGTCATTCAAATTTACCTATATTTCTGCGTATGGCTAATCCGTAGTATTTCTGAATTGATAATATAGCAGCATCTGTTAGTCGGTTGCGACCGCCTAAGGTTTTTCCATCAATTTGTTTTGCCTTACCTTCTTTTAGTTTTAATATCCTTAGGCGTATGCCCATACGCTTTTGGACATGTCCAATGCACTCTAATTTTGTAACTGGACAGTCATTACCATGTAACTGTGTTTTGGCTCAGGTAAAAATAGTTAAGAGCATTATTGAGTGGATGAGTGTTGTGTGTGAGTGTGTGTGGGTTATGTCAGTGCCGCGGCCGCGGGCCGGGGCGGGCGTGTCGCTCCACCGTGGACTGTGGACCCAGGATAGCGGGTCCGCACAGCATGACGCCGCGCCGACCGAGAGGTCCCCCTCCCCACCCCGCCTCATCCCTCCACAGCTGATATCTTATCTAGGCTCCTTAGCGCCTTACCCTAAACACTTGAAAGCCGCACATATTAATGCTCAGGTCGCTGAGGGGGCATATTGATGAGATCAGAGAAATATTTCGGCCTCAAAATTTTTGATCTGATTGGCATTTCGGAAACGTGGCTCAAGCCGAGTATTCGTATAAGTGAGGTGGCCCTTCCCGGATATACTCTGCAGCGGAACGACAGACTGGGAAAGACAGGTGGAGGTGTTGCAGTTTTATGTCCGGGAGGGCTTGAGATGTAAACAGCTTGCGCTATCTCCATCTGAGTACTCGGCCAGGCCCGAATTCATTTTCATTGAAATTGGCTTGTCTGGTTCGGATGTACTATTACTGGGAGTGTGTTATCGCCCGCCTAGGACTGGTCATCTGGCAGACTTTGAAAATGCTCTCTTGCAACTTATGCATGGATATAGTCGAATATTGATCATGGGCGACTTCAATACTGATTTACTGAAAAACAATCACGACTATGACTATAGACAACTGACTTCTATTCTCGATTCTTGTAATCTGACAATACTGCCACTGGAAACCGACACACCACACTGCCGGATCTGACACTCTTCTTGACCTTATGGTTGTTTCAGAACCACAGCATATCGTCCTTCATGGGCAACTTCCAGTCCCTGCCATATCAAAAGCATGACCTAATCTATTGTGTTTATTTTGTAAATATACCTAAGGCTCAAGTTTAGATTCATAAAAATACAGAGACTTTAAAAAATATGGATGAGGCTGCGTTTATGTCTGATATTTTGATGATTTCATGGCAAAACCTTGAAAACCTTGAATCTGTAGATGATATGGTGGATGATTTTAATAAAACCAATCATGGTTGTTTATGACAAACATGCACCTATAGTGACAAAGCGTATTAGTAAAAGGCGTCCAGTGCCCTGGATGACAAACGAAATTCTCAGTCTGATGGCACGTCGCGACAGTCTGTACAGGAGAGCGAGGCGCTCCCAAGATCTTTATACTTATGGACCAGTACCGTGAACTTAGGAATAGGGTTAAGCAGCTTCTACGCAATTCCAGACTGAGATACACGTGAAGTCTTTTTGAGAACAGAAAACAGTCGTCAAGCGACTTATGGCGAAAAGTTAAAAGCCTTGGGGTGGGAAAGCAACGTGAATCACATCAGGTCCATATCCCATTGAATGAATTAAATACCTTTTTCACTTCTTGTAGTCCAACTATCAACCAAGGTCAAGTGAATGACTACTTAACCTATCTTCATAACTTACCTGATCACAGGCGAAATTATCCTGAGTTTACTTTTAAGCCAGTGATACAGGGTGACGTGTTGAGGGCTATACGCCGTATCCGCAGCAATGCTGTTGGGTGTGACGGTATTCCAATACGCCTCATTAAAAATATCCTCTTTGCTGTCCTCCCTATTATTACTTTAAATCTTCAACACGTCATTAAGAAGCTGTGTTTTCCCTTTTCAATGGAAGTCTGCCCTTGTTCTCCCCCTCAACAAGATCTCAGCTCCAGTGTCATGCTCGGATTACAGGCCGATAAGTATTCTACCTGCACTATCTAAAGGCCTTGAGAGAATAGTGCACTGTCAAATTACTGAATATCTGACTAACTATAACATATTAAGTGACTACCAATCTGGTTTTCGCACAAACCACAGTACTGAAACTGCACTGCTAAAGGTAACTGATGACATACGACTTGCCATGGACCATAGACAGGGCACAATTCTTACTCTCTTTGATTTTTCTAAAGCTTTCGACAGCGTAAACCACAAGTTACTGTTAGCTACATTAAGGGTAGTAGGGTTTTCTGATCATGTTCTTAATTGGCTGAGATCATACCTGTCAGAAAGAAGGCAGTGTGTCAAGGTTGCTGACGTGACTTCGGACTGGGGTGTGTTACTTGTGGGGTGCCTCAGGGTTCTATCCTGGGTCCCCTACTCTTTGTACTGTATGTAAATGAACATTCACAGAGTTCTCAAATACTGCAGGTATCACATGTACGCTGATGACCTACAAATCTACTTGCACTTCGAACGTTAACTCCATTAACGACTGCATCAACAGGATGAATGACGACATTAAAAATATTGTTTTATGGTGTGGAAACCATGGGCTTACACTAAACCATGCAAAAAACCAAACCAATACTTATATGCCACACACGTTTACGGAACTTTCTGGACCCGAACACTATTGAATCCTTAATTATTGACGGAACTACTCTACCATACTACGAACGAAACAGTGAAAAATCTTGGTTTGACATTTAACTCGAATTTGACTTGGACGGAAGCGGTGAGGGATATATGTAAAAAAGTCTTCGCATCTGTCCACTCACTGAAACGCTTACAAAAGATTTCTACCTGAACGGATCAAACTACTGTTGACAAAATCACTAGTACTTCCACACTTCAATTACTGCAACTCTGTGATGAATGACATGACGGTAGCACTTAGTGAGAAGCTGCAAAGGACTGAAAACTACTGTTTACGTTACGTTTATGATGTGAGACGAGACCAACACGTTACACCGTACTATATTCAGGGAAATATTTTGAAATTAAAAGAACAACGTTCAAATCAAAATACTAAATTTAGTTCATTCAATTTTACCAAATCTGGATTTCCAAAATATTTTTCAAACTATTTCCAATTTTATATCTCATGATAGTGTAAGAAGCACTCGCTCTGTGGTTCTCGTACCTTAAGAATGCCCCAACACAGGACTGTAGTATTTGATAGATCTTTTCAAGTGATGGGTTGTCGTCTGTGGAACTCCCTCCCCCAAGAAGTCACTTCCATTGAGGGAGATCGGCGGTTTGTGGCGGCACTGAAACGTTTGTACCATGAACGGTTGGTCGGGGCGGGTCCGTCCTAGGGGTCTGTGGGTGTGGTGCTGGCATTGTGTGTGAGGAGTGTGAGTAAGACAAACCGCATATATATTATTTATTTCAAAAATATTCTTATTATATATTTATAAATTAATTGTTATTAGGTAATTAATTATAGTTTTTGGTTATTATTAAAGATGGAAGTTGTAATATTATTTTGTGTCATGATTGTATACTTATATTTTTATTTATTTTTATTTAGAAGTATCATATTTATAATTTTTTTAGTGTTTAGATTAATGTTTGATTTAATGTATTTAGTAAGGTATATTAGTGTCAATATTAATTTGGTTAATATTTGTCATGTTGTTTATTGTTCTGCTTTTTTGATCAGAACAGGTTAAGTGTAAGAAAGGGCCATGAGGCCCTAACTTTGCCTGTTTAAATAAACAAATTTTTCATTTCATTTCATTTCATTTTCATTTCATTTCATTTCATTACCATAAGGCATGCTTTCTAATACACTAGCAAACCCTTTAGAGGTCGCCGTCCTCCAAGATATTCAATATAGCGAACATCATAAGTTGGAACGGACCGTTGAAAATATTTTACAGGCTCCTACCACTTCCATACCCCCACTTACTCCTTGGTAATTAGCACTGCAATTATCATCATGATGGCCAGTAAACTTGCCTCTACAACGACAGTACTTAGACAGTATGACGGCATCTACAACTTTACCAGTATCAACACTTGTAGCAGTTACAACGCCATTTTGAGATGTATGTCCACGCTTTTGCCAAATGCCGTCGATGGCAACACACAAATCCCTATTTTCATCATTTATTTTCACTGCTTCTTCTACAGCCTCTTTCATAAATGAAAAACATATACCCTCAGCTGTAGACCCTAGAACTCTAATGTATTCACTAAACTTTGTAGGAGGTTTAGGCAAGTTTAGCACGCCGCAAGAGAGTTTCACAAGCGACCTGGCCCCTTCCAATAGTACGCATACCGTACACTAACCTAACATTTAGGTCATATATTTTATTGTGTGATGGGTTATCAGGTAAAGTACAGCAATTTTCATATGAAGCTAATGTCTTTTTACTACAACCTGAACATGTAAAATCACCTGAAAAGAAAATTCCAACACGCCTACCGACTTTGAAATCAATTGCTTCATGGCAATGTTTACAAACGGCTATATTAGAAAATTATTTTCAACAAACTATTCAAATCAAACTATTTCATAGGCTAGACTAGGCTCACCATCAACAATAGATTGGTAGTTTATTGGAAATATTTCTCTAGTTTTGCTTTTGAAGCACTAACTGGTTCATCTAGACTAGTCATATCTTCCAAAACATCAGCATTAGGACTATGCCTAATTTCAGTTTCTACTGTCTTCTTACAAAATATTCGTTTCCTTTTCTTGAAAAAACTAGTCCTCCTAGGCATTTTGAATAATGTATTCTTCTAAAACACTAGACACAACACTTTAGAAAAATTATTGTAATGTGTATTTACTTTTGAGTTTTCACAATAAAGAATAAACTCATGAATTGTAAACAAACAATGTTTTCTTACTTCTCTTGTCTGCTGTTTATTGGCACAATACTTCAGGTTAGCCAAGCATTGAAAGAAAAACAACTGTTTCTGGATGCTAGTTAATTATAACAAATAAATAATAGTATTGTCGTTACCATAGATACAATTCTGGTAAAAATTGCAGCTGTGCAGACAATATGTTTGTATACTTTTTTTAAATACTTCCCATTGTCAGAATTAAATAATTTTTATGTCAAAATGTTCAGAAAACCACACAGAAAAATAAATTGAAATAAAAAAAATGTATAATTTTTTTAATTTTTAACCCTTTCGCTGCCACAGTAATTTGGCCGATTCATGTCGAAAAACGCCGCGCGCTGTTTGCAGATGTGTGGCCGTAAACCGCCGGCGCTGCATCGCATGTCACTCCCCAAAACTGCCGCGGCCGATATTGACTAATTGTAAGGGTTTTAGTAAAACGTCAATAAATCTGTCAAAAATTGAGATATCTGCGTAATTTTTGTTTTGTTTTGTAGGCAATAAAAGTCTCCGTAATACTATATAATTTCGAATCAATAATAAAACAAAACTGTTTTTTTAATCTAAAATTTTTTAGTTTTTAACTTTGAAATTTTTGTAAATTTTTATTTTTAAAATTAGATAAAATATTTTTTAATATTGTTTCTGTTATTAGTTTATACGTTTTTATTGAAGAATATTATGTTAACAACATTTCCTGCAAATTTCAGGTAAAAAAAACTAGAAATAAATTTTGTATAGCACTTTAATTAAAATAACACATTTTTTACTAAATATAGGCATAGAAGAAATACTAAATGTTTCACACAAATTTTTTTACATAATGCTCTTCAAGAAAATCCTATAAAACAGGTTGTAAATAATAATAGTAACACTAAATAAAATTAAATATACCTAGTAAAAAATGAGTTTTATAATGTAATTTTGCATAATAATATTATTTTTATATAATAATAAGATTATTTTTATAATAATAATTATTATGCTTTTATTTTTGTGGCACAAAAATAGTAGCCACAAATAAAACAAACTTGCAAACTTGAAAGGTTACAGTACAAACTGTAAACAACAATAGACTGAAACCATTAAGTTTAAGGGTTGGCAGAAACGTCAAACAGCTGATGTCTGCCCACAGCTGATTAGATCCTGTTTCAATTGTTCGTATTCCGTAATATACACTAGTCATAGATTATATACTTGATGTGTTTTTCACATTGAATGCCTTTTTTATCTTTCGCCACATGTATAATAATGACTTGTGATCACTATAGTAACGAAAAAATAAAATTATAACTAAAAGCGCGATTTTCGGTCCAAGGGCGTGGGCCGATGTCATCGGCCCTCGGCGATTTTGAGTAGACATACGCGGGCCGATGACATCGGCTCTCGGCGTTTTTACGATCAAACTGCAGAGGCCGATGACATCGGCTCTTGGCAGTGAAAGGGTTAACCTACCGAACCCCCTTAAAGCATTAATCTAAAAAGATGAGTGATATCTGTTGTTATGAATAGACTCATTGTTTATAGATTGTGGTTTTAGTTTATCAAAATTGTAGTCTGTAATAAAAAATCTACTTTAAACACCAGTAAATGTATGGAAAGTCGTATTTTTTTAAATATTCGAGGGATTATGCCACAATACAAAATTTGTCCAAAGATATATAATACAGCTATATGTAAACGATATGAACATGTTTAGAAATAGCGCAATCCTAATAATTAACAAAATTAGTTTAGTGGAGAATATCGTACATTTGTATATAATTTGACTTCTGTACTATGCTGTAAAAGGCAGTACACTTAATACTTATCATATGTTATCGAAATGTACGGCTAGATTTTCATGAGTTTCATGAAGAATAAGAATGATTATTTTTAATCAAGCGTTTTTTTTTTGTAGTATCTCAAATTATTTTAATATTCTGAATATTGTTTTCTATTTCGTAATTTGAGAGAAAAGAGTTTATAAATTATTTAATATTTCAAAAACGTAGTACATTTTAGGATGGCAGAGTTTCGTTTTGATTCAATCATTTGATTTATTTGAGATAGCATCTATTTATGAGAGGTTTTAAATCTCAAATCTTATTCTGTCATGAAATAAATAAATTGTATCGATGGAAAAGCTTTGAATTTTAAAATTTGTAATAACTTTTACACTTAATTGCCTCACAGTAATTACAAAATATCGTGGATGTAATCAAATTAAAACTGCACTAATCAATTTAAATATATTTAATTATTATAGAGCAAGGCCTTAACTATATTTAAATAAGTCCTCAGATTAAACTCTGTAGGTTAGCTGTTTCTAACAATAGACCATTAATCAACACTATTTTATGTGAGTGTTGAAATGATTGGCTATAAGTAATTGTACTATTTTATATAAATATTAAATGTGATATTCTATGCTATATTTTTAGACTGATCATAATACGTTTCA